>NW_026000211.1:17616240-17624592 GCF_001458135.2 Marmota marmota marmota | reverse complement strand
TTTTTTTTTTTTTTTTTTTGTTGTTGTTGTTGTTGTTGTTTTGTTTTGTACCAGAGACTGAATCCAAGGGTATTTAAAAACTGAGCCACATCTCCTGCTTTTTATTTTCTAGATTTTTTTAAAAAAATCTTTTGACACAATGTCTCACTAATTTTCTTAGGGTCTTGCTGATTTGCTGAGGCTGGCCTTGAACTTGCCATCCTCCTGCCTCTGTCTCTTTAGTTACTGGGATTTCAGGTGTAGGCCACCACATCTGGTTTAAATCCCTAAAAAAAATAACCTCAATAAAACAATTAAAAGATAAATATAAATTATTTTAAATTCTGTAACTATTGTGGTAGAATTTATCATTGGATGATGTTTGATCTACACTGATTCTTCTTACCAATGCAAGGTAGTGCAAATTCCCTTGAGTTTTGTTAGAACATGTGTCACTATATAGTGAGAAGCTCTCTAGGTATAGGAAATGCAGTGTATACTAGATATAGTGTAGTCAGAGTTATAACTTTAAAAAATAGGTGCATTTCAGGTTTAAGTTTAGAATTCAGAGACTGTTATGACCTGTGCAGCCTACACAAATTACGTAGATACTTAAAATGATTATCTCCTGGGTTTAGCATTGGTTATAAATCAAGGAACAGCCTTGGTAAGGAGGAAGGGAACCAAAAATAATCAGGAAACATGGTAAAAACAAAATAGTGTCTTTATGGACTGAGTGATGAATCAGGATAATTTAATATGGTTGCATATTTAGTCTCACTGAATGTAAGAAGTGAAGGATATGAAAACATCAGGAGTGCTGTTTTCTTTTTACTTGAGTCCAATAAAAATAAAAACTATATCTAAATTTAAGTCCAGAAAGTGTGGGCTTGTGGGCCACGTGGCTTTGTACTCCTCACAACCCAAATTGTTTGTTCACATTGAACCCAAATTGAAGATGATTGAACAAAAAAAGACAGTGGAAACTCATACAAGAATTCACTTGCTTCTTTTCCTTTTATGACGTGTTTGACTTATTCATCACCTCTGGTTCTGCTGTGGTATTCACAGAAAAACTACAGCTCTATTTTTCCGCAGCAGACCAATTTAGCACATAAGATTGTTTGCTCTCATTTACTTCCTTTACAACTGTCAGACAACCTAACAAAACTTTGTATATATGTGGAACTAAAGTTAAGATTCAAACAAATCTGAGTTCGATTCACAGCTTTATGAATTGTTAGATTTGAACTCATGGAAGTATTCTACTTAGGGTGATATATGTAGTGTTATAAAGATTGAGTGAAAAATCTTTGCTATCAGTCTTCTGGTTAATGAAGACTAATTCTTGCAAAGATAGGTATTTGTGTCACATTGTAAGGGAAGCTCTACTGTAGGAGGCCACAGGAGCACTGCAGAGAATGAGTCAACCTGATATCTAAGATGATTGGATTTCTGTGAGATTTGATTGTTTTTAACTATAAACAATCAAGATAATACCATAATTTATAATTCTTTTTATTTTTAAAATGATATATGGAATAAAATCATTGGCATATCATCACCATACTTATCTATCTGATTCCTTTTCTTCTGATTCTATTGCATCTGCTTCTATATCTTATAAATGTAAATTTAGGAAGACCAACATTTCTTTTGAGGACTGTGAATATCACAATGCATAATGTTTTTCATCTAAGAGGAAATCCTTGATTTAGTCTCAATTTAATAATGACATACTTAATCTTAATATTCATAAAGAGTAAAGTCATTCTTACTTGAGGTTTCTCCACATTATTTAGACAGTGTTAAGGGAAATGTTATTTGCCTTGAGAACTATATTTATAAAGAACATGAGAGTTCAGCCTGGGAATAAAAATTCATTACTATCTACGTTTCAATACCTTTTTGGTCCATCAGTTTTATTTGAGATTTGAAGAAGCTTTGGGAAATAACATTTTCATTGCGACTTTAATAAAATTGTAACATTTATTGTGATTACTTTCCTCTAATAGTCATTTTAGAAGCAGTCACCACATAACATAACAGTTTATACATTTTACTAATTTTAGTGCTACCCTGTTTTTAGGGTAGAGGTTTTGTGTTACCATGGTATCTATTCATAAAATTTACTGTAAGACTATACCCTTTTCTCAAATAAGCAACATCTGCATATTTATTCACATAAATAATGGATATAAACAGTTTATTCAGGAGTTAACAGGCACTAACCTGTGAATAATTACGACATCAGAGCAAACTTCTTCCTCCATGGAGCTTTCTGAATTTTATGAGATTTATAGTCATTCACAGTAAAAGTTGCTTTTCCTGTTTATTTTTCACATAGGGGAATCACTAACACTTAAGCAGTTGGAATTGTGAATCAAAAGTAAAATGTGTAAGAGATTGAGATAAGACAACAAATATTTATCTTGCCTTTTCTTGTTCTGTTTTGAACACTCAAATGTAGAAATCTGAACTGATAACAAGGGACACTGCTTTTATTTATTTATATATCTATTTAGGTACTGGGTATTTAACCCAGGGACACATTACCACTGAGTTACATCCCTGGCTATTTTTTTTTTTTTAATGACTCAATACTTTTCAAATGAGCAGTGTCTTAGCTGGCAGGTCATAGGAAGCAATAACAAACTTTAAACAAATAAAAAAATCTCACTTTAAATGAAAATAAATTTCAAATTAAAAGCATGTAATATCTTTTTCTTTTTTTACTAGATTAAGAAAGTTCAATGAGATAAAATCATGTTTCTCAGAATGTGGGATAAGTAATACTTTCATCTAGTTTTGACATAGTGAGCATTTAATAGCTACCAAAATTATAACTTGTCATGTACTTTGACATAGCAATTCAAGTATTAGGAATATTTTCACATATAACTTTGAACCCAGAGGCTCATGCGTATAAATAAGTAGATGAAATGCCACTCACTACAGTATGTTTTTAGTAACAATATGATAAGCAAATTTAATGTCCATCAACAGAAATCTGGTTAAAGTATTTATCCATGAAATGGAATGCTATGAAACAAAGAAAACAAAACAAACTAAAACAAAGAAGCACAAAACATATATCCACTGCTATTGAGATGAACCTTACCCTTAAATTATAATGCTAAGTGATAAAGCACCTCCTTCTAGAACAAGGCCTATGGCCTATAGCATTGGTGATGGGAAGAGGAAAGGATAAGATGAATGATGATTACTGTATTCACATGCAAGGAAACTTTTTTTCCCTAATTTATTCATTTATTTATTTTGGTACTAGGGATTGAACCCAGGGGTGCTTTATCACTGAACTACATCCCCAACCATTTTTTTTTAAATTGTTGTTGTTGATGAGCCTTTATTTAATTTGTTTATTTATTTATATGTGGTGCTAAGAATGGAACCCAGTGACTCACACATGCTAGGCAAGTGGTCTACCACTTAGCCACAACCCCAGGCCCCAACTCATGTATAAATTTTTTGACAGGATCTTGTGAAGTCACTTAAGGCCTTGGAAAATTGCAGATGCTGGCCTCAAATTTGGGATTCTCCTAGCTCAGCCTCCAGTGTCACTGGGATTATAGGGCTGGGCTACCGTGAGCCTTTATAGGAACAAACCTAATAAATTCTTCCTCTGTGGTAACTAATATGGAAACTGGGGACTCAGGTGACAAAAATTCACTGAGAGATTTGCTTTTAACCCATAAACACCTATACAGTGTGAATTTTAACTCACCAGTACATTTATTAACTATTCTAAAAATCCATAATAACATGTAAACTTAATTGACTTCATTTGAAACCAAGCCTTAGTAATAACCATAGTAAATATTTTTACATTCTATTTGAATTTTAAAAGAACTATATTTATAAAACTTAACAAATTCAAACATTAGTTAGCAATATACAATATCAATCCATTAAAAAGGTTTCTTTAGATTCATGAAATCAAAGTACTACAGATTAAAATTTCTTTTGATTTCATAAAATCAAAGCACAAAGTGTACTTTGTGCTCAAGAAATAAATGACAACCAGTGATAACAACTCAAAGATTCTTTGAAATACTAATGTATATCGCCATGTTTGAGTTACTTGGAAAAGAAGATCAGAAATTTCTGTACTACTTAATAAACAATTCCTGGCTATTTTATTATTTTATAAAAGAGATATGACTTTCAAGAATATTATTTACTTATTCAGCATAGACAGATCATAGAGCTAGACTAAGATTCCCTTTTGAAATTATATAACTTACAAAAAACTTCCCTTTTGATCCAAATATATCCCTATTAATTATCTATTTTCCTTCTTTCGCCAACATTTAGAAACGAATTGAAGCTGAGCTTTATGGTCAATATCATTATCTTAAAATTGTATATTTTACTTAGTAAAACTTTATAACATGTATATTTTGTTTGAAATTGAGTTTTTGTCAGTAGCCCTCTGAAATACGGACAAATGTGTTTCAATACAAGTTAACACACTTTTATGTTAATGTATTTCAATTGTTTGTGCCTATAGTCATCCTGGAAATTGAATTTCATTTGAAAGCAGACAAAAAATTTATCACTTCTCAATGAAGTGTTTATGAATAAATATGTAAGTGTAAGGCTAAACAGGATGGAGATTTTTTTCTGAGACATCTTTAATTACCCGAAAAGGGAAACATGAAACATTGTCATTTGTAAGGAAAAAATAACAGTCTGTAATAAAAAATAGTAAGCATAGATTTTTATAAATATATTATAAACCAAATGAAATACAATATGGAAATACTGAAGAACTTATGATACTTAGATTGCCTGTTGTTTAGATTCTCTTTCTAATTAGGTGTATGACTTTTTTTTTTTTCTCTTAGTTGGATGTTAACTTGTTATAATAATATGTACCCTACCTCCTTCCAGTGTTTCCTCTAAGGACAAGACTGGGAAGTACACAGGGAAGTTGTTTTGAGAGTTTTAAAAACACCAACTGAACCCACTATTTTTTGTAATTCTGGAAGAATTTTTGTTATTTGAAAGCCATGATAACTATAATAATCCAAGTAATTTAAAACAGATTCTCATCAGTACATAATATATATATGCAGTTCTGAAGAATTTGTCATTCATTACTGTGGAGCCAAGAGGGAAACTTGGGCTCAGCACTTCTTGATACTGGAAAGGAGAAAAAAATGAGAGACTTATTAAACATTTTGAGAGTGGGAGAGATTTTGATGAATATCTCAGTAACCTATTTTCTCTTGTGCTGTAAATGTATTCTCAAATTTCCATTCATCTTAGGGAAAATGCATTCATTTTGTTTAACTTAGTAAGGTTGCTTTTTTTTTGGAAGGGATAGCTACTCATTGTCCTTCCCAGTTCTTCTTGGATGGTTTGGATCAGGCTTTATTCTATTTCTGTTCATTGGTAGCAGCAACAGCTGCTTCTCCTCCCTCTGATGGAGATGGCCACCATTTCCTTTCCCATCCCAGCTGATGAGGGTTATTTATTATTTATGATCATTAGATTACACTCATCCCTCAGCTCTTGGGCAGGTATACAAAAACAAATCAGCACATCAATCTTTTCCTCTGTGAGTTTCCAGTCTACAGATCCACACCTGCCTTTCCCCCATATTTATTAGGCAAAAGCCATAATCCACAGATGGGCTTTCTACTGTGAAGGAAAAAAAGAACAAAATTTGGAAGAATGGATATCTACAGATAATTCCATAATCTAGCTCATAAGTACTTGATATTTTTTATTGCAATCATCATTAGCAATGTTTAGTTCTCAGTGAATGTTTTTTTTTCCTGATGGAAATACATTTGCAAATATAAATGCCAGAGAGATAATTTGTATGTTCAAATTATTTAAGATACTTGCAGAAAGAAAATACTTTTTTATAAAGTAATGACACAAATAGGTGTTCTTTGTTAAAATACTGAGTAGCTATAATGGTTATTTGGGAAAACAGGTGGGGATAAAACATGTCTTTCACAGGGAAAATGTATTAAAGAATTTCAAAGCAAATGTATCCAAGTTCTTCTATTAACAGAAATCCATGGTATCCAACTAAAATATTGTACCACTTGTCAGGGTTTTTATAACACCTGGAATATTCCTATAGTCCTACCAATATGTACTAAACATCCTAATATTTGGTTAAAGTTTATATACTGACTTCATCAAGGACTGCAACTAACTGAATTATTTGATATTTGACCTAGTACATAAAACATAAATTGTGATTTTCTCTCTCTCTCTCTCTCTCTCTCTCTCTCTCTCTCTCTATATATATATATATATATATATATATATATATATATATATAAAACCTATATAAACACATGCATATATATAATTAAGTTTATGTACTATATATGTATAAAATAATCTTTGCAATATAATAACTTGAATCAACAAAGAGGCCACATCTTTCTTTCAGGGTTCTATTGAGAAGGCCACTATTAATGAATGAAAAGTAAAAATGGTATAGGTAAGGCCCTTTGAAGAAGGCGTTGTTTTCTATATTAATATAGATAGATTTTAAATATACGCCCTCTGACATGGACTTTACCTGTCTTGATAGGCACAGCCTCAAAGTTCACTTACTAAATATAGAAATCTAGAGGAAAAAAAAAAAAACAGCTACAAGAGGGAAAAGTATTAAAGATGTTTAAATCAACACTATAATTATGCAGAAATAAACATAATTTATTAATTTTGATAACAGCCTCAGTGTCACATACTTATTTCCCTGCTTTCAACTGGCTAATATTAAATTGAATTAAGTTTTTAGTGAAAATAACTAGGGCAAAAACTATTAATCATAAGAAAATAATAGATGGGAATTAACTTTAAGATATATAATTTTCAATTGTTTAGACTTAAAGTGAATTCATCACATATAAACTTAATTATAAGGATCTAAAGTTTCTCTCAAGTATTTCTTTTGTTCAGTTTATACATATTTTATATATATATATATATATATCCTACATATATTATATGTATACATATATATACATATGTATATCTATATCTATAACAACATTATTCTTATTCATGCCTGTCAGAAGCAGTAACTGAATTATGGGTCTTGAATTGTCCTATGACAGAGGCGATGGCTCTCTTGGTAACTCTGGGTGTGAAGACCTTGACTTGAGACTGACCAGTTGCTATGGTGATGCCATGGAGCTATTCAATTCCTGACCTTGAGGTTCAGATGCCAGCTTTGGGGGATGGGATAGAAAGTTATGGGGATGAGCTGCTCATACTCATGACCTTGGTTCTGCTTACTTTGAAGAACTTTCTCACAATAAATCCTTTTGAAGTTTATATCTATATAATAAAAGTGCTGAGCTTGTTTTGCATTGCTACCTCCATACCAGGAGAGTTGTAATCAACCACCAAGACCTGGCTTTTTCCTATTTGTGTGTCTGTTTGACTTTTCTCCATCTCCTTACCACCTGGTCTGAGAACCTGAATTAAAGGCCATGCAGGTCATGGTAATACCTATTATTATTTATGTGTCTTTCTTCATATACCTATCAATCAATCTAATTTATCAATCTATTGACTAACAAACAAAATTCTTAAAATTTTCAACTTGTTAAAAATCCAGGTATTATGAGTTATCCAAATGAAAATTTAACTCAGTATTAAAAATAATCAGTTCTACATAGAAGATAATTTCTCATGAGACAGAACATATTACAATCCCTGAATGCAGTGAAATTTCTGCAAAAAATCCCAGTTTAGCTACCAGGATTTTGTTTGGTAACAGTGTTTTTCTTATTACAGTCTAAAGTAGAATGAAGGGAAGTAGCACATAGTTGTCTAAAAGGCAGATAACAAACAATAAATAAAGTATAAGAATAATGATTAACTTTAAACTGCGATGTTTTTTATCTCTAACAAATTTTTCAAGTCATTATACACATGAGTGTTTAAAGTAATCGTAAAAAAAGTCTTGATTTCCTTTTTCCTTTGTAGAAAAGATCTAGTTTAATTCTTTAAAATAAATGAATCTTAAAAGGTTATACAGAAGGATTATTAAAATCCTGTAGAATAAAAGTAGAATAATACTAGAAATGCACGTAATCAATAGTGGAATGTGTTTTTTAGGGATTGGCTGGCTTCACTTAGCATAATCTGCTCTAATGCCATCCATTTCCCTGTAAATTCTATGATTTTGTCATTTTTTAATGCGGAGTAATACTCCATTGTGTATAAATGCCACATTTTTTTTATCCATTCGTCTATTGAAGGGCATCTAGGTTGGTTCCACAGTCTTGCTATTGTGAACTGTGCTGCTATGAACATCGATGTAGCAGTGTCCCTGTAGCATGCTCTTTTTAGGTCTTTAGGGAATAGACC
>NW_026000211.1:17535655-17613200 GCF_001458135.2 Marmota marmota marmota | reverse complement strand
AAAAAAAAAAAAAAAAAAAAAAAAAATAGTGGAATGTGGAGAATGAACCAGTAACTAAAGCCAGCCATTTAGTATTGAGGAACAAGAACGTGTATTTTTGAAAAAGTGGCTAAGAATCAGGGCCTTCATTGAATCAGATTTTGTTGCTGTGTAGTTTTGGACAAGTTATTTAATCATCTGAATTACATCTTTCTTATACCAAAAAGGAAATGAAAATACTGGTTCTAACTGGGGTTCTGCAATTGAACCTGCAAATTTTAATCATAGATTTTACTTGATAACCTAAATTGCCTAAGGATCTTAAGCAATGGTAACTTTTAAGTATAATTATTTCACATTGGAAATATTATGTTGAAATGATCTCAATTTACCAAATGGTAAAGGAGTACCAAGGCTCTAAAGGGAGAAAAATATTTTAGAGATTCTAGCAGTGCTTTAATATTTTCTACCAATTTGATGTAATTCTTCAAAATACAAATAACTTTTAAAATATTAAATATTCAAAAAGGCCCCATTTCTCACAGTCTTAAAAATCATGTGGATTTTTAATTCGGTCTGTTTTTAAATAATTTTATTATGATAATATATATGCATATACATAAAATAACATTAACTTTAAAATTATTATGAATTTGGTAAACTGCAATAAGTACTTTGCATTTCTTTCCAACCATTATTACCATCCATCTTCAGAATATTTTCATCTTCTTAAAATGTAAATTCATACTTATTAAACTATAACTATCGCCTCAATTTCTGAAAACCATAATTTTTTCTGTCCCTAAGAACCTGACTACTCTAGTCATATTTTTATTGAGCATAATATTTTCAAGGTTCATCCATGTTGTAACAGGTGCAATAATTCCAATTTTAAGGACTGCATAATATTTCGTCAAACGTAAATACCACATTTTGTTCATTCACTCATCTTCCCATGATGATTTGGTTTTATTCCACTTGTGGACTAATGTTTTTAACTCTGTTATGTACATTGTTGCACCTACTTGAGTTCCTTCTTTTCTTTCTTTTGAATATATCCCCAGAAGTTGAATCACTGGAACATATATGTTATGCTTTGTCCCTCTACAATTCATATGTTGAATGTGAGGCAATGGTATTAATATTGGCTGAATCCTTATGAATGAGATTTATGCCCTCATAACAGAAATTTCAGTGAATTAGTCCTTCCATCTTCCCTGCCATATGAAGACAGAATTATGTCTTTTGTCCTTTCTGAAAGTCATAATCCATGAGGAACTGTCCTCACCAGACACCAACCCTGTAGTCCTGATCTTTAACTTACTAATCTTCAGAACTGAGGGAAATGAATTTATATTATTTTTCAATTACTCAGTCTAAGGTACTTTGTTATAGCATCCTCAGCTAAGACGATACTAATTTCATGGTTATTTTTCTGAGGAAATACCATATCACTTTCTACAGTACCTATAGCATTTTATGTTCCCACCTGCAATGCAAAGTATTCTAATTTCTCAACATTTTAGCCAATACTTTTTTTTTTTCAGTACCACCCTAATGGGCATAAATTAGTATGTCATTTTGGGTTTTATTTATATTTAGCTAATGATTAACTGAGCATCTTTCCATATGCTTGTGGATTGTTTCTGTATCTTCTTTGGAGGAATATCTTTCATTCAATTCCTTTTTTCACTTTTCAATTGGGTTGTTTCTTTTGTTGTTGAGTCATAGGCTTTCTTTGTGTATTCTGAATTTTAATCTGTTATCTAATATTATCAAATATCTCTAACATTCTGTAGAGACAATAACTATCCTCTCAGCTCCTGGAAATCATCATTCTTTCTTCACCATTCTGTGGATTGAATTTTTACTTTGTGGACATAAATTTCCCTTTGTACATAAAAGCTTTAATCTTCAATGTAGCCTAGTTTATCTATGTTGAGTATTTCTGTTTGTGCTTTGGTTGTTATATCTAAGAAATAATTGCTCATTCCAATCTGATAAAGTTTCCCCTATGTTTTCTTCTAAGAGTTACATTGTTTTACTTTTCACAATAGTTCATTCTTCCATTTTGAGTTTGTTTTGATAAATGATGTAAAATAAGGGTTCAACTTCATGATGGCGGGGAATGGACATCCTTAAATGTCTTTAAAATGTCTTATATGTGCAAGTTTATTTCTGGGATCTCTTATATTATACCTTTGGACTACACATGAGTCTTTATGCTAGTACCTCAGTGTTTTCATTACTGTGGTTTTACAGTAAGTTTTTTAATCAGGGATTGTGAGGTCTTCAAATTGGCTATTTTTAAAGATTGTTTGGTTATTTGTGACCCTTGAAATTGTATGTGAATTTGAGAATCAGTTTTAATATCTCAAAAATGCCATTAGGATTTTGAAAGAGATTGTACTCACTCTGATGATCACTTTGGGTGGTTTTGACATTTTAACAATGTTAAATCTTCCATCCATGAACAAAGGATGCCTTTCTACATATAAGGGTCTTTACTTTGTTTCAACAAAATTTTGTAGCTTGCAGTTTGTAAAACTTTTACCTCCTTGTTTAAGTTTATTCTTTTTTGATGATATTGTAAATTAAGTTGTTTTCTTAATTTCCTTTTCTAATTGTTCATTGTTGGTGTGTAGAAATATAACTGATTTTTGCATGTATTTTTTCCCCTTGTGGTGCTGAGGACTGAACCCATGGCCTTGTGCATAGGAGGCAAGCACTTTAATCTGAGCTATATCCTCAGCCTGCATGTTGGTATTATATTCTGCAGTTTTACTGAGTTCATTTTATGTGTGTGTGTGTGTGTGTGTGTGTGTGTAATTTGTAGGGATTTCTACATATAAGATCAGGTCATCTATGAGCAGAGATAATTTAATTTTTCTTTCAATAAGGATGTCTTTCATTTCTTTGCCTAATTGATCTGGATGGAATATCTAATATTGTTTTGAATAGAAGTTATATAAGCAAGGAAAAGCTTTCAGTCTTTCATTTCTGAGTATCATATTATCTGTGAATTTTATGAATGTAGACTTTTGTTGAGGTAAGTTCCTTCTATTCCTTATCTGTTGCATATTTTTTATTATCATGAAAGAAATTGAATTTTGTCAAAAGCTTTTTCTCCATTCATTGAGATAATCATATGTTGTTTTTCTTCTTTTGCCTCATGTTGATTAATTTTAGTGTGTTGATAAATTCCACTTGATCTTGATGGTTAATCCTTTGAATATACTGTTGAATTTAGTTTCTTCAATTCAGTTGTTTCTTCACAAAGCCTTCTCTTAGCCTGAGATTCTAACTATGCAGATATCAATTTCCCTGCCTGAGCTCTGAGTTAGGTGAGATATCAGTCAGACATACTCTGTGTAAGTCAGAACTTCACAAATAGTATCCATTCTGCTCCTTTCAGTTCAAGGTGAGAACAAGGAGCCAAGCCATCATTTCCGTCCACTTCTTTCATTTCCTCACTACTCTGAGTTTAGGATGGGCTTGGGCAGTAGCTAGCAAAACACCACTGCTTTTCCTATCATTTTAAGTGTTTCTTCTTTCTTTCTTTTTTTTTTCTTAAGTGGACTTTTCCTGGTTAGTCATAGACTTTTGACTGTTTTCTTAAGCTCCTACAAACTTATTTAGTCTTTAGTTGACTATCCCCCTTTAATGTTTCTTGAGGAGAATCAGGGCCTGAAATTTCTTACATATCATACTGACCTTATATCCCTGAAACTCTCTTAACAGTTATTTTAGTTCAACAAAACAGAACACTTCTATGTCACATAAGTGGGAGTAAATTGAGGAGTAATTATCTACCTAAAACATAAGTTTTCTTGTGATTAAAAAAAAATAACCTATTAAAATTGAATGCTTGAAGTTAAAGAAGCAATTATGTCAAAGGAAGTTTTTTTCTGAAAGTCAAATAATAATTAACTGTATAAAAGTGAAAGAGGTAATTCTTTATATTTTTTATTTTGAGGGTAGCAGGGATTGAAGCCAGGAGCACCTTAGCACTGAGCCACATTCTCTGCAACCCTCCCTGTTTTAAATTTTTGAGACAGGGACTCACTAAGTAAGTGAATTCTTGGGAATACATCAGTAATTTTTCTTATACCTCATCATTTTAATGATAATATTTATTTAAAGCATTAATAATAATAATGTGCTAACAATTAATATTTGTTTGAATCATTAACAATAAGAATATACTGAATAATTATAGAAAATAAATAAGAGAAATTACTGACAGCAATGTCATAAAAGAAAGAAAGAAGAGATTAGAATTACTCTGTCACAAGATCCTTGTACTGTCTATGAAGTTATATAATGTTACTTCAAGGTTGACTTAAATTAATAAATGTGTATATTCCAAACTCTAAGACAACAATTAAAATTAAAATTTAAAAATTAGTATGCTAAGAGAGATGAAATGAAATCATGTAAAAGGCCAAATTAAATCACAGAGGATAGAAAAAGAGGGGAAGACAGACAAAGATCAATGCAATATATAGATATCAATTACAAACTCTGTAATTATAAATGCTCTAAATACATCAGATCAAAGGTAGAGATCATTAGAGTGGATTAAAAATATGAACTATTTTTTGTCTACTAGAAATCCACTTTAAATACAAATACTAAGATTTAAAGTGAAGAACTACAGAAAGACATGTCATGCTAATATAAATTAAAAACAAACTGCAGTAGCTAAAATAATATCAGAATGAAGTTAGCATCTTACTAATGTTACTATTAAAATATGTTAACAGCAGGAGAATTAGAATGCAGAATATATGAAAACTATGTGTTCTATGTTCACAATTGTCCTGTAAATCTAACACGACTGTAAAATAAAGGTTTATTTTGGGAAAATAATTTTATCAAATCCTATGACTAAACACTAAAGGAAGTATAATCCAGTTTTGAAAGAAATAGTATCTTTGTTGATGCATAGAAAAGAAACAAAATGAATTTATTTCAAGTCATCAATCATTATTGACTTTGCAGTCATTTCTATAATATATGTATTTTAAGTCTTTAATTTCATCTTCTTAGTATCTGTTATGGTTGTATCTAATATGTTCCCCCAAATTCATGTGTTGAAAGCATGGTATCCAGTGCAGGTAAGATTTAGAAATGGGGTTTGTAAGCAAAGATTGGAGTGGATTAATCCATTTGGTGGATTAATAATTCATTGTTACCTGCACTGACTATAGGAAGATTGGACTTAGTTGGAAGAAGTAGATCACTGGGGGCATTCCCTGGAAGGGTTTCTTTTCTTTCTTTTTTTTTTTTTTCTTTTTTTCTTTTATTTTATTAGTTACTCATGACAATACAATGGAAGGGTTTATTTTGAACAGGCAAATTTCTCACTCTATTTGATTCTTGGTTACCATTAACTGGGTAGCTTTCTTCCACCACACCCTTCTGCAATGTAATTCTGTAAACTCTGATCCATAACAATGGAGCTGGCTGACCATGGAATGAATCCTCTGATACACAAACAAACAAACAAACAAAAAAACCAAATAAATACATAAGTCTTTCCTCTCCTAAATTGTTGTCAGGTATTTTGGTCACAGTGGTGAAAATATGACTAACACAATTTCCTTGATTTATAATTCCTTAGAAGAAAAGCATGAAAGATGAAAAGGGAATTTATATGCTAATTTTTTATCATAGAAGTGCTCTCAGATAATACTACAAGAGAGTGATGGAAACAAAACAGAATAGGAAAATAAGCTAAACAGAGATATGACTCAGCTTGAATTCACAGTTATTCAATTTGGATGGAATTTGGATGGCTCCTTACAGTGTAAAGGAGGTGACCTCCATATTTCCACATCAGATAGTCATATGTCTCATGTCCTGTTGCCACCAGGGTGCTCAATTTTAGGGCACTACCAACATTATTTGCATGGATGTGTACTGTTTGTATGAAAAAAAAAATGCTGGTATCTTCATTTGTTGAAAGTCACAAGTTACATAAATTCAGTTTTAAATTTTCTTATGCTACTTTAATGTAACCCACCCTGGATGATTTTTCTAGAATTTCTGTACTCTCAAATACCACAAAATCCTTTCTCTGTCTCTTGTTTGGGTAAATGTTTTTCCAGAGCAGATTGCATAGTGTACCTGGATAGTACTTTATCTTTACTATTCTCCAGTGTTTTAAGGATCTTAAAAGTAGGCCCAGAGTCTACAAAATAGAAAATTAATTAGTAGCTCTCACTCCATAGGAATCATAAATCCTCAATTCAAATGTTCCTCTCTTCTACAACTGTCTCAATGATCTGATTTTACTCTATATTTCTAAAGCAAATCATCACTATTCAACTAATTTTAAACTTGTTATATGAAAAAATATAGTAGTACCAGAACAGCTGCACTAAAATACTATTTGCTTACTTAGCAAGACCATTGCTTCAGAGACTATTAAGTATTCAAAGGAAACTTCACAAGGAATTACTAGGGGTAAAATGCAGTGACATATTTTCTCTGCAAAAATGCAAAAACAGATTTTATTCTAAAAATGGACTGTAGATTGAAGAATAGTGTGATCAATTCATGAAATACAAATAGCTGTTTTGGATATTTTCGAAAAACTCATGGATTTGTATTACAATTTAGCACTATTTACATGATAATAATTACATTATTAGTTATCCAGACCAAAGCATGCGTATATCAAAAGTAGTTATTATCTAAATCATAGGCATAAATTTTGTTCATTTTTTTCACTAGAAATGATCTTTTAAAAATAATCTTTTACTCAGTTCAATTAAGGATAATTACTGTGTAAATACAGCAATATATTTATGCACATTTGTTCTTCTGAGTTAAATATATTCATATCTCTAAAACATATTATAAATTCACCACCTTACATTCCATTCGTTAGTTTTCTAAAGACTAATAAATAGAAAGAATTAAAATAAAACAAATATGTTCCAAAGATTAGGAAAAAGAGTATTTTACAAAAAAAAAATTGGTTTGCCTCTTGAAAATAATACATTTCTGAGCCATATTAATTTCTTTCATTATTGTATCACATACAAATAAAAGCCAAGTTTCATTTAAGAAAACTAAACATCATTCTCCTGCA
This sequence comes from Marmota marmota marmota, assembly GCF_001458135.2. NCBI lineage: Eukaryota > Metazoa > Chordata > Mammalia > Rodentia > Sciuridae > Marmota > Marmota marmota. The sequence continues at coordinate 17,606,119 of NW_026000211.1, read as the reverse complement.
CTTATATATTTTTAATGCTGTTCTTATTTTAAGTATCTTTTTTATGAAGAATTGATACTTGTCATCCAGAATTCTTTAATTATTCACTTATGAGTTTAAAAAAAATCTTCAAAAGGTAAACTAGTTATCTGCAAAGAACTATTCTGTCTTTAATCAAAGATATATCAAGTCTCTTTGATCTGGTGAACAATGGTTTGGAAAAAAAAAGTAAACCTACTTTTCATTGGTTGATTAAAGACAGCTTCTCAATGTTCTATCATTTCAGAGATAAAAATCAATTTAATTAATGATAGATTTCAATTTAAATCACTCCCCCCAAATCTTCAATTGAAATAACAATAGGGTTGTGATTTCTCACATGCTAGATTTGTATTTACATCATTGTAACACTTACTTCTATTATAAAAACTAATTCAAGTTTATTTACTGAGTAAAGATATTTTGAATTTTAATCATTTAAAAATAATTTTAATACTTCATCAAGATGCACATGGATGACTGTAAAAGGATAAAATTAATAGAGAAAAATATGGTATATTAGCTTAATGAATCAGTTAGCTTTTAAATATTTGTATAATATTTTCAATTGAACATAACTCTGTTTATTAAGATATTAACTTATTGGTTTAAATTGGTATAATTTTTACATACAACAATGCTATCTACATAAATTTTATTCCTTACTATATATTACACAAAATAATAATGGGCTTTGTAAAGTTGTATTTGGGTTAATAATATTATTTTGCTATGTTCTATACATAATTATAATAGCCATATAGAATAGGATATGATAGAATATTTTTTTTAATTCCAGAATTTTAGGATAAAAATGGTTAGAGATAATCTGGTTGACAGGTCCCAAGTAAAAATATATATTTTTATTTAGGTGTTAGGTGTTCCCCAAAAGCTCATGTATGAGAAATGATAGAAGCTTTAGAAGTGAAGTGATTGGGTTATGAAAGCCTTAACCCAATCCGTGGATTAATCCCTTGATAAGGATTAACTGTGTGATAATTATACACTAGTAGGGTAAGGCTTGAGGGCCTGCCTTTGGGATAAATATTTGTTGAGTTGAGCTTAGTTTATCTCTGCTTCTCAGTGTGATGTCTTGACCCATTTCCAACCACACCATTCCACCATGATGTTCAGATTCATATCCAGCCCCCATAAATGGAGTCAGCCATCTATGGTTACAGACCTATGAAACCATGAGCCCCCGAAATAAACTTTCCCTCCTAAAATTGTTCCTGCTAGGTCTTGTGATCACACTAGTGAAAAAGTTGATTTAAAACACTGTATCAGAATCATCCAGGTTGTGTTTATACACAAAATTTTAATTAATTTAATGTTATTCAAATGTAAGAGTTTCCTTTAAGTTTCAAATAACCTGAAATGGTGAGATGAGGGGTTTAGGTGTCTTTTAGGTGGAACATATGCACTGTTTTCCTGAGAAACTCAGAGGTAATTAGTTTTATTAATCTACAAGAAACCTGTGGTAAAAATAAACAAATAAAGGTATTGTATCCATCTACAACCCAAAATGAAAAAAAGAAAAAAGAAAAGTTGTGGTACATACAAGATGAGAAGGCAGTATTCTATATTATCATTGCAACTCTTGTTTTATATCTCTGAACTAGCAGCAGCAAATTTCTGCATTTATTATTCTACATATACTGATAAACAAATAAAACAGTGTATAAATAATTCTGAAAATCTGTACCATTATTTCCCCTACCACAAACTGTTATGTCAACATAAATGAAATAAAATCACTTGAAAAATGTAAATATTTGACTATTAACTCATGCTGGCCAAGTGGTCTGCATCATGTAATTTCAATAGTTTTTTTTCACTATTACTAATGCTTTTTGTTTGACCCTTTTAAAAGCAGATCTTGAGACAATTAAGATTTATGTGCCAGTTGGGAGCATTCTGAGAAGCATCTAAATGGAATAAGCAAGTGAAATATGAAGAAAATTAGTCCATACAGTTTGCATTAGTGAATATAAGGTCTCAGAGCTGGTGGGGATTTCTAGGAAATGGTTCAGAGCTTATCTAAGAGAAAAATGCTAAAGGATAGAGAAAACTAGTTTATGTTCCAATTCTCATTAATTATTGTTTTGCCCAATTATTTTTGTTGTCATTTGCTATAGAGAAAATTAATACAAGTTCAAAAAGTATGTTTGATGTTAAGGTTAGCTATGAGGAGAAAATGATAACCTATACTCTGTTGTTGTATAGGGGTTGTGTTGTTGTTGAATTTTAAAGAATGCTACTTCACAATATTATGTCATTACATAATTTTACTCAAGTTTAATAATTCTACAACTAGGGAAATAGTTTTGTGTCCCAAGCATTTACCCAGATATTCTCCAAAGCATCCATTTATCATTATTTATTGAGTGCTATGTTAAATACCTTCAATTTATCTTTCTTGGTATCTTTCCACTGTGTCCAAGAGCTTCTTTGCCATCTACATTCTGGCTGGAAATGGGCAATGGATAACTCTGTAATGCTATTACAGAGAAGAAAAAAGATATAATCAAATGATACATTATCTCCCAACTCTTTACTTGCAAAATTTCCCTCATGAGCTGGCTAGATCCTGATTTCTTCAGCTACAAGTCTAATGTGATGGCTTTCTCTACAGCATTCTTTTGACCCAACTAGTTGATCTTTCAATGAATAGTAATTCACTTGAGTTACTGGATTCCAATGCACTCTATTTCCTGTCAGCCATGATAGGCTGATACTAGGGCTCACTATATGCTAGGAACTATCCTACTTGCCACCATTATATCATTCATTCAACCTGTGTTCTGGTGGAGAAATCAGAGATCACGAATGTAATTGAGTAAAACATATGGATTTACAAGAGAAACAAACAAACAAATGGAAAAAGTTTTCCAGAGTTTAACCCTACCAAGGGGGTATTTCTGAGGTTTCTGAAAATATTTCCTTGAGCAAACTGTAAAAATTGAGGAGCTATCTATGATTATCTCTGCAGGAGTGGTAGGGGAGACAGTATAGGTGGAGAGAACACTAAAGAACCAAGGTCCTGACATGGCAATGTGCTTAATATTCTCTAGTAATGTAAATGAGTCCAAAGGCACTGGAGAGGAATGAGCAAGAGGGAGAACAATAAAAGATGATGCAGAAAGATGCAATCAGAGCTCATGTAGAATTGGCAAACGCTCATAAGGAATGTCATTTAATATGTGTGAAATAAATGGTTCTTTTTGGTATTTTGGGAGGGGAATGAAATGATGTATCTGATGGTTTTGTACATTTACTCTTCAAGTTATGTAGAAAACAAAGTGATGTGGAGTAAGATCTGAAGTGGTAAGACCAGTTAGGAGGCAACAGCAACAATCCAGGAAGGAAATTTTGAGAGCTTTTATGTGAGTACATCATGGATGTATATACAGGTGATCTTTTTCTGGATACTTTTGAATGTTGAACAAATACAATTTCTTAATCCATGCAATGATTTCTTAGATGCGATTTTTGAGAAAAAAAATGGTTAAGGATAACTGAAAGATTTTGTGATCAGAATTGGTATGTTTTGGTTAATTTTTACTGAGTTAGGAAATACTGAAGTAGAATCTGTTTGATCAGCTAGAGGTTTCCTATAGATATGAAACTGAAACATTATTGGCAAGACGGGGTTGTAGATCACTTTAACTTTTTGAGAGTAAAATAAACAAAAAAGAAAAAAGCACAAAAAAACAAAAAACAAACAAACAAAAACAAAACTTAGAGCCAGCAACCAGTTGGAGTGTGAATTGAGATAGTGTTGTAACAACAAACAAAGAGAGTGTTACAAGAAGAATATAAAAACCAAAGGAGTGCAATGTTGATTGTAGTCTGAAGAAGGTTGGGTTTGTGGAATTAAATATTTTAATTATTAATAAGAAGGAAACAGGAGATATTAGAAATGTTGGGTGAAATCAGAATGGATGAATTTGGAAAAAAATGGAAGAGCATTTTCAAACAGATAGAATGACAACATTGAGAAGGGCTGACTGTGGGGAGGAGTTTTGTTATGTGTTAAAATACGGAAGAAATTTAAGTGTGTTTGTATGCTGAATAAAATAATCCAGAGTAGAGGAAAACATAATGAGCATTGTCACATCAATCTGTCTGTTACTAGCTAAGAGAAAGCAGGATTAAATTCATAAAAGAAGGCTTGGCCTTAGCTTAGGAGAAGGAGCGTTCAATAATTTTAGAAGGAAAGATTACATAGGTAGACATACATGAACCTAGGATTTGAGAACTTAGAGAATTTCCAATACAGTGTATCCTATTTCTCTCTCTCTCTCTTTCCTTCTTTCTTTCTTTCTTTCTTTCTTTCTTTCTTTCTTTCTTTCTTTCTTTCTTTCTTTCTTTCTTTCTTTCTTTCTTTCTTTCTTTCTTTCTTTCTTTCTTTCTTTCTTTCTTTCTTTCTTTCTTTCTTTCTTTCTTTCTTTCTTTCTTTCTTTCTTTCTTTCTTTCTTTCTTTCTTTCTTTCTTTCTTTCTTTCTTTCTTTCTTTCTTTCTTTCTTTCTTTCTTTCTTTCTTTCTTTCTTTCTTTCTTTCTTTCTTTCTTTCTTTCTTTCTTTCTTTCTTTCTTTCTTTCTTTCTTTCTTTCTTTCTTTCTTTCTTTCTTTCTTTCTTTCTTTCTTTCTTTCTTTCTTTCTTTCTTTCTTTCTTTCTTTCTTTCTTTCTTTCTTTCTTTCTTTCTTTCTTTCTTTCTTTCTTTCTTTCTTTCTTTCTTTCTTTCTTTCTTTCTTTCTTTCTTTCTTTCTTTCTTTCTTTCTTTCTTTCTTTCTTTCTTTCTTTCTTTCTTTCTTTCTTTCTTTCTTTCTTTCTTTCTTTCTTTCTTTCTTTCTTTCTTTCTTTCTTTCTTTCTTTCTTTCTTTCTTTCTTTCTTTCTTTCTTTCTTTCTTTCTTTCTTTCTTTCTTTCTTTCTTTCTTTCTTTCTTTCTTTCTTTCTTTCTTTCTTTCTTTCTTTCTTTCTTTCTTTCTTTCTTTCTTTCTTTCTTTCTTTCTTTCTTTCTTTCTTTCTTTCTTTCTTTCTTTCTTTCTTTCTTTCTTTCTTTCTTTCTTTCTTTCTTTCTTTCTTTCTTTCTTTCTTTCTTTCTTTCTTTCTTTCTTTCTTTCTTTCTTTCTTTCTTTCTTTCTTTCTTTCTTTCTTTCTTTCTTTCTTTCTTTCTTTCTTTCTTTCTTTCTTTCTTTCTTTCTTTCTTTCTTTCTTTCTTTCTTTCTTTCTTTCTTTCTTTCTTTCTTTCTTTCTTTCTTTCTTTCTTTCTTTCTTTCTTTCTTTCTTTCTTTCTTTCTTTCTTTCTTTCTTTCTTTCTTTCTTTCTTTCTTTCTTTCTTTCTTTCTTTCTTTCTTTCTTTCTTTCTTTCTTTCTTTCTTTCTTTCTTTCTTTCTTTCTTTCTTTCTTTCTTTCTTTCTTTCTTTCTTTCTTTCTTTCTTTCTTTCTTTCTTTCTTTCTTTCTTTCTTTCTTTCTTTCTTTCTTTCTTTCTTTCTTTCTTTCTTTCTTTCTTTCTTTCTTTCTTTCTTTCTTTCTTTCTTTCTTTCTTTCTTTCTTTCTTTCTTTCTTTCTTTCTTTCTTTCTTTCTTTCTTTCTTTCTTTCTTTCTTTCTTTCTTTCTTTCTTTCTTTCTTTCTTTCTTTCTTTCTTTCTTTCTTTCTTTCTTTCTTTCTTTCTTTCTTTCTTTCTTTCTTTCTTTCTTTCTTTCTTTCTTTCTTTCTTTCTTTCTTTCTTTCTTTCTTTCTTTCTTTCTTTCTTTCTTTCTTTCTTTCTTTCTTTCTTTCTTTCTTTCTTTCTTTCTTTCTTTCTTTCTTTCTTTCTTTCTTTCTTTCTTTCTTTCTTTCTTTCTTTCTTTCTTTCTTTCTTTCTTTCTTTCTTTCTTTCTTTCTTTCTTTCTTTCTTTCTTTCTTTCTTTCTTTCTTTCTTTCTTTCTTTCTTTCTTTCTTTCTTTCTTTCTTTCTTTCTTTCTTTCTTTCTTTCTTTCTTTCTTTCTTTCTTTCTTTCTTTCTTTCTTTCTTTCTTTCTTTCTTTCTTTCTTTCTTTCTTTCTTTCTTTCTTTCTTTCTTTCTTTCTTTCTTTCTTTCTTTCTTTCTTTCTTTCTTTCTTTCTTTCTTTCTTTCTTTCTTTCTTTCTTTCTTTCTTTCTTTCTTTCTTTCTTTCTTTCTTTCTTTCTTTCTTTCTTTCTTTCTTTCTTTCTTTCTTTCTTTCTTTCTTTCTTTCTTTCTTTCTTTCTTTCTTTCTTTCTTTCTTTCTTTCTTTCTTTCTTTCTTTCTTTCTTTCTTTCTTTCTTTCTTTCTTTCTTTCTTTCTTTCTTTCTTTCTTTCTTTCTTTCTTTCTTTCTTTCTTTCTTTCTTTCTTTCTTTCTTTCTTTCTTTCTTTCTTTCTTTCTTTCTTTCTTTCTTTCTTTCTTTCTTTCTTTCTTTCTTTCTTTCTTTCTTTCTTTCTTTCTTTCTTTCTTTCTTTCTTTCTTTCTTTCTTTCTTTCTTTCTTTCTTTCTTTCTTTCTTTCTTTCTTTCTTTCTTTCTTTCTTTCTTTCTTTCTTTCTTTCTTTCTTTCTTTCTTTCTTTCTTTCTTTCTTTCTTTCTTTCTTTCTTTCTTTCTTTCTTTCTTTCTTTCTTTCTTTCTTTCTTTCTTTCTTTCTTTCTTTCTTTCTTTCTTTCTTTCTTTCTTTCTTTCTTTCTTTCTTTCTTTCTTTCTTTCTTTCTTTCTTTCTTTCTTTCTTTCTTTCTTTCTTTCTTTCTTTCTTTCTTTCTTTCTTTCTTTCTTTCTTTCTTTCTTTCTTTCTTTCTTTCTTTCTTTCTTTCTTTCTTTCTTTCTTTCTTTCTTTCTTTCTTTCTTTCTTTCTTTCTTTCTTTCTTTCTTTCTTTCTTTCTTTCTTTCTTTCTTTCTTTCTTTCTTTCTTTCTTTCTTTCTTTCTTTCTTTCTTTCTTTCTTTCTTTCTTTCTTTCTTTCTTTCTTTCTTTCTTTCTTTCTTTCTTTCTTTCTTTCTTTCTTTCTTTCTTTCTTTCTTTCTTTCTTTCTTTCTTTCTTTCTTTCTTTCTTTCTTTCTTTCTTTCTTTCTTTCTTTCTTTCTTTCTTTCTTTCTTTCTTTCTTTCTTTCTTTCTTTCTTTCTTTCTTTCTTTCTTTCTTTCTTTCTTTCTTTCTTTCTTTCTTTCTTTCTTTCTTTCTTTCTTTCTTTCTTTCTTTCTTTCTTTCTTTCTTTCTTTCTTTCTTTCTTTCTTTCTTTCTTTCTTTCTTTCTTTCTTTCTTTCTTTCTTTCTTTCTTTCTTTCTTTCTTTCTTTCTTTCTTTCTTTCTTTCTTTCTTTCTTTCTTTCTTTCTTTCTTTCTTTCTTTCTTTCTTTCTTTCTTTCTTTCTTTCTTTCTTTCTTTCTTTCTTTCTTTCTTTCTTTCTTTCTTTCTTTCTTTCTTTCTTTCTTTCTTTCTTTCTTTCTTTCTTTCTTTCTTTCTTTCTTTCTTTCTTTCTTTCTTTCTTTCTTTCTTTCTTTCTTTCTTTCTTTCTTTCTTTCTTTCTTTCTTTCTTTCTTTCTTTCTTTCTTTCTTTCTTTCTTTCTTTCTTTCTTTCTTTCTTTCTTTCTTTCTTTCTTTCTTTCTTTCTTTCTTTCTTTCTTTCTTTCTTTCTTTCTTTCTTTCTTTCTTTCTTTCTTTCTTTCTTTCTTTCTTTCTTTCTTTCTTTCTTTCTTTCTTTCTTTCTTTCTTTCTTTCTTTCTTTCTTTCTTTCTTTCTTTCTTTCTTTCTTTCTTTCTTTCTTTCTTTCTTTCTTTCTTTCTTTCTTTCTTTCTTTCTTTCTTTCTTTCTTTCTTTCTTTCTTTCTTTCTTTCTTTCTTTCTTTCTTTCTTTCTTTCTTTCTTTCTTTCTTTCTTTCTTTCTTTCTTTCTTTCTTTCTTTCTTTCTTTCTTTCTTTCTTTCTTTCTTTCTTTCTTTCTTTCTTTCTTTCTTTCTTTCTTTCTTTCTTTCTTTCTTTCTTTCTTTCTTTCTTTCTTTCTTTCTTTCTTTCTTTCTTTCTTTCTTTCTTTCTTTCTTTCTTTCTTTCTTTCTTTCTTTCTTTCTTTCTTTCTTTCTTTCTTTCTTTCTTTCTTTCTTTCTTTCTTTCTTTCTTTCTTTCTTTCTTTCTTTCTTTCTTTCTTTCTTTCTTTCTTTCTTTCTTTCTTTCTTTCTTTCTTTCTTTCTTTCTTTCTTTCTTTCTTTCTTTCTTTCTTTCTTTCTTTCTTTCTTTCTTTCTTTCTTTCTTTCTTTCTTTCTTTCTTTCTTTCTTTCTTTCTTTCTTTCTTTCTTTCTTTCTTTCTTTCTTTCTTTCTTTCTTTCTTTCTTTCTTTCTTTCTTTCTTTCTTTCTTTCTTTCTTTCTTTCTTTCTTTCTTTCTTTCTTTCTTTCTTTCTTTCTTTCTTTCTTTCTTTCTTTCTTTCTTTCTTTCTTTCTTTCTTTCTTTCTTTCTTTCTTTCTTTCTTTCTTTCTTTCTTTCTTTCTTTCTTTCTTTCTTTCTTTCTTTCTTTCTTTCTTTCTTTCTTTCTTTCTTTCTTTCTTTCTTTCTTTCTTTCTTTCTTTCTTTCTTTCTTTCTTTCTTTCTTTCTTTCTTTCTTTCTTTCTTTCTTTCTTTCTTTCTTTCTTTCTTTCTTTCTTTCTTTCTTTCTTTCTTTCTTTCTTTCTTTCTTTCTTTCTTTCTTTCTTTCTTTCTTTCTTTCTTTCTTTCTTTCTTTCTTTCTTTCTTTCTTTCTTTCTTTCTTTCTTTCTTTCTTTCTTTCTTTCTTTCTTTCTTTCTTTCTTTCTTTCTTTCTTTCTTTCTTTCTTTCTTTCTTTCTTTCTTTCTTTCTTTCTTTCTTTCTTTCTTTCTTTCTTTCTTTCTTTCTTTCTTTCTTTCTTTCTTTCTTTCTTTCTTTCTTTCTTTCTTTCTTTCTTTCTTTCTTTCTTTCTTTCTTTCTTTCTTTCTTTCTTTCTTTCTTTCTTTCTTTCTTTCTTTCTTTCTTTCTTTCTTTCTTTCTTTCTTTCTTTCTTTCTTTCTTTCTTTCTTTCTTTCTTTCTTTCTTTCTTTCTTTCTTTCTTTCTTTCTTTCTTTCTTTCTTTCTTTCTTTCTTTCTTTCTTTCTTTCTTTCTTTCTTTCTTTCTTTCTTTCTTTCTTTCTTTCTTTCTTTCTTTCTTTCTTTCTTTCTTTCTTTCTTTCTTTCTTTCTTTCTTTCTTTCTTTCTTTCTTTCTTTCTTTCTTTCTTTCTTTCTTTCTTTCTTTCTTTCTTTCTTTCTTTCTTTCTTTCTTTCTTTCTTTCTTTCTTTCTTTCTTTCTTTCTTTCTTTCTTTCTTTCTTTCTTTCTTTCTTTCTTTCTTTCTTTCTTTCTTTCTTTCTTTCTTTCTTTCTTTCTTTCTTTCTTTCTTTCTTTCTTTCTTTCTTTCTTTCTTTCTTTCTTTCTTTCTTTCTTTCTTTCTTTCTTTCTTTCTTTCTTTCTTTCTTTCTTTCTTTCTTTCTTTCTTTCTTTCTTTCTTTCTTTCTTTCTTTCTTTCTTTCTTTCTTTCTTTCTTTCTTTCTTTCTTTCTTTCTTTCTTTCTTTCTTTCTTTCNTTTTTTTTTTTTTTTTTTTTTGAGCATCTATATTTGGCAGGACATTTTCTGGGATCTTAACAGTGAATAAAAAAAAAAAAAGAGTCATTCTTATCTTCAAGCAAGACATAGTGATTGGAGATAAAGTGTTAATTATAATTAATAGGCAGAAATAAAACTTACTAAAGGATGACTATGTAAAAATTTTTTAATATTGTAGGTTGGTGGGTAGATGTTAATATTGAACAGGGTGGTCAGAAAATGCCTCACTGAGAAGTTGTAACAAGCAGATAACATCCTGGAAAATAACTCTGCTCCTATAAGAATATGTACTTGAAGAACAAAGATGTTCTTCTGATGGGAAGAGAAAAAGACAGTAAAAATTATTGGCCCTGTGTTAGCATCTTCTTTGATCGTAGAACAGATCAGAGCAGTGCTCAGCAGCCACTTAGGAGAATGAGAGGGCAAAGGATTGCACAGAGAAATGATATGGAGAAAGAAATGTTGCCTTGAGGTTTACCCGTCCCTGTTATGAGCAAAATGTAGACAAATATCGGTCCTATTTTGGGTAATTAGGCAAGCTAATTAAAAGCAATTAACCTGGTCTCCACCTACAAAATGAAGAAGTCTAGAGCTACAACTCACTTAAGATATGTAAGCTTCTGCTTAAAAATACCCTTCAGCAAATGTGTCCTGCTGCTGTGTTAATTGCAACTCAGCTGATTGAAAAAACAACATGGAAAAGAGAAGCTCTTCTAAAAAAGAAAGCCATTTTTTTGATGATTAAGGTAACTGAAAGTGTGTTTGTATACCTATGTGACATATTATATGACTAAACACACTCATGTGTATACACACAAAGGTGCACACAAAAACAGACATAATTTTTCTTAAAGAACAAGAGTAATATTCTTAATAGGAGAGCATTTAAAAAAGTAAAAGATGCAAGTTTTAAAGAAAATTAAGAATTTTTTATCTCACTGAAACTTTCAATTGTGATTGAAAATCTTGAGAATAGAGGATTAAGAAATATTTTATTTAGAATATCTTAACATATAAGGAATTATACACACACATACAGAACAGATACACAAGCTTCAGTATCAGTGGATAAGCTCTGAATTTTCTTTTTCTTTTCAGCATTGAAATGTACAGGAGAATAATTTTATTATCATTCTTTTTTATTAAAAGTAAGCTTTATCATTATCTATACATCAACATGCACATACATTAATGCACAAGAATAGTTCAAATAAAACATGAATATATTTGTACAATTTTGCTTTACCTGATGTTCCTTTTAAATCTGGTTCTGGTGTGATGGTGATGGGACTCTTTATAATACAATTCATCCTAATACAATTATACTTAATATAATGGTGAAATGATACCCACATAGCAGTCACAAAGGATGTTGTGGAAGTTTTGACCAGCCTATGATAGAAAAGGATTCTAGGTAATAATCTAATTAATCAAAAGAAGAATGTAGTCCAATATAATTTAGATTAGCAATGCTCTTGTAAGAATGTATAAATTTAAAAAAATTCAACTACTTATTCATTGGAGTTCATTGGAGATAAGTGTGAATAACCAGTGCAGAAACAAAAACATGCAGGTGTCCTTAGAATGTGAAAAGAATTTTTACTATAATTCTTTTCGATACTGTGCCAACTAAATTTCATATGGCATTTTGTTTAACCTTTACAGCTCTTTAATATAAGCATTTAAAACAGATTCATAAAAGTAACTTCCTCAAATATATGCAAACAAGTGAAGGATAGATTTATTCTAGAGTTGCTGTTGTTTATTGTTTCTTCTTTTTTTTTTTTCTTTTTTTTTTTTTAATTTTTTATTGTTGGCTGTTCAAAACATTACATAGTTCTTGATATATCATATTTCACACTTTGATTCAAGTGGGTTTCTTCTTTAATCTTAGCCAAAGCTTACGAAACTGACAATTACATGTGGCCTTTTAGCATATGCCATCAGATATAATGATTGGTTGTGAAAAATTTAGATAAACAATTTGGACAAGAAAAACAAAATAAATAGGAAAAACTGGTTGAAGGTGAAGATAGTGTACTATAGGGGAGATGTTGAGACAGTCTCATTTATATATTTCCTCAAGGTCTGAGTTCAGAGAATGGATTTCAAATTCTAACTTTGCTGCCTTCTGGTTTTTTTGCACTTAGACCATTAACTTAATAATTCTCTACCTCATTGTACTCTTCTACCAAGAAGGGAAGTGATGCTATTATTTCATAATAATAAATGATATTATTTGTTGCCTTTTTTACCATGTTGACTTGTTCATGTGGACTTTGGCAACAAGCAACATAATGTTATAAAACCTCCCCGTAGCCACTCTCATTTTCACTACTAGTCCCATGAGCATGCACACAGTAAAATGATAATGATAATAATAATAAACTGATGCCAATTTTACTTTAACATTTTAAATAAAGCATTATGATTTATGTATTTTATTAAATATTGATTCAAACATATTTATTTTTAATATTTTACGTGGTAATTGGGAAATAATCATAGATCATTTGTGAATCTAGGTAATACTTACCTACAGCAAAAGTGGATCATTTTTTAAAAAACCTAACATTGAATGATTTAGGTTTTGTTAAAAATGTGGTCTATGTGGCAACTACTAATCTGCAGGAGCATCAAAGCAACAAATAAGTAAACAAACAAGCATGTTTGTGCTCAAATAAAATTCTATTTACAAATATGTGAACCAGGCTGCCTTTGGCCTATGGGACCTCATGTTTACCTATCACTCATTTAGGAAAATATTTGTGTGATTATTGGAGGTGCAAGCTAAACTAACTACTTTTTTGATGGGCCTAAAAACTTACAAAGTACATTTATCTAAGTTTGAATATTGGTAGGTGCTTGTTCAAAAATGAAAAAAGAAAGTTTGCCATTTCTTGGGAAACAGTGGGCAACACTTGTTGCCAATCATAAAATGTAAATAAGCTTGCAATTAAACTCAATTTTGGAAATTTGTATTTACTACTATGGTTTTGATTGTTTTAAGTACTTAACTTTTTTTTCCCTAATGAAATAGATGTTTATATTAATGGATGTGGATTTTTATATATTATATAATGAAATGGTGTCACTCTTGGGAAGACCTGTGTTATATGGGCAAAGTTACCATTTTAAATGACAAGAAAGATGATTTTTTTTCATGCACAACTCCAAACTTTTTAAAAGCATAAACCACTCAATGGATTTCAATGTTATAGAATACAAAAAGTTCATTGAGCTGGGCGCTGTGGTACACACCTATAATCCCAGCGGCTGAGAGGCTGAAATGGGAGGGATTGCAAGCCAGCCTCACCAAAAGCAAGGCACCAAGCAATTCAGTGACACCCTGTCTCTAAGTAAAATACAAAATAGGTTCTGAGGATGTGGCTCAGTGTTCCCATGTCCCTGAGTTCAATCTCCGGTACACACACACACACACACAAAATTAAAATTAAAAAGAAAAGTTCATTGATAAGGTTTCAGATTCCGCACTATAACTCATCTTCAGTAATTAATAGTTATAGACTTTTTTTTTTTGGTTCAACATGAAAGAAAACTATCTATAGATATCTAAGAAATACATTGAAATATCAAACCCTTTTGTTAGTACTTATCTATTTGAAACAAATTTTCGTTTCCTGTTTTAGCCAAAATAAATTTGGCAATAGAATAAATGCAGAAGCAAATTACAGGAATACTACATTAAAAATGCAGACAGATGCTTATATTCTAAGAATTACTTTTAGTTTTAAAATGTATGTTTAAGAATATTATTTTGAAATGTGATGTTTGTTAAATAAAAAAAATTAAAAATAAATATTTCTCAAATTCCTCATATTTAATATCCCATATGGTACATGTTGATAGATAGATCTCATGTGAACAAGAGATATTTGGGGTTGTGCACAGAAGGTTCTGACACTAAAAAGTTGGATAACTGCCAACTTAATGCATATAAAGAATTTAACACAGGACTTTGTACATACCATTCATAAAATAATGCATATAAAAATTTATTAGATTCCATTAATGACACTGTGAGAAATAAAAATGTAGCCAGCAATTTCCCTTGCTATATCCCAGTGTTGAAGTAATCACATAATTCTCAATGACTCACCTCAATAATATTGTAATGAAGTCTTCTGAAGACAGACAAATGAGATTACAAATATAAAAGAAACGTGTATTCTGAATAAAATTTTAATAGAATTTATTTAGAAAATAAAAGGCTATAATAGGATACATTGAAAATAGAGAAATTTTTAAAAATAATATAAATGAAATATATGTATGGTCAACATATATGTAGGAATATAAAACTACCTTCAATTTGAAGAGTTGCATTTTAAAATAAAAGAAATCCTATCAACATGTGCATTGATTCTTTGGCTTATACCAAGTCTTTTACAAAACTCATTCTCTATAGTATAGTTTCAATGAAAAAAATTTTAATCATAAAAAGTCTTCTTATTAAAAATACTGTTTTATTATAAAAATAAAAGGGCAGTACTAAGATTGAGATAGGACAAAAGTGTGAAAAAGTATCAGGTCCATGTAAGATCTGGTTGGTTTTACTAAAAAAAATGAAAATCAAAATGTGTTTATTGATTACTGAAATTCTTCTGAATTATTAGTTAAACATAATGCAGACTCCATTTTTCCCTTTGTGAATGTTACAAGAAAAAAAATATTTCAGTGAAAAAAAATGGCTTCCAAATAAGATTGACTCAGAGGAGCCACTAATATTTACAGATTTCTTGTAGAAGTAACTAAAGTGTACAATCCTCATTGTACCAGAAACCTTAATTTTCAATTAAGTATAGAATGGAAGGAATGTATTACTAGACCATTTCTTCACAAACACAGTTTATAGGTTAAGGATTATTGTAAACCAATGATAATGAAGGGAAAATAATGATTATAAATTTCATTATCTGTTAAAAACAAACACAACATAACGGAAAACAGAAATATCCTATTTGTGAACTCCATGGTATAAACAAATTTTGTTCTGTAACTAAGGAGAAAATATAATAAACTAGATTATTTCATTTAATTGTAATGCGTTTAAGACAAATATATGTTTGAAGTGTTTTGGAGTTGTTCCTTTAATTACATTTTGATAGTGTTTCAAGTTTCAAAATGAATTGGCTACTATATAATGCTATTTGAAATGTAAATTTTCATAGTTTCTTTGAAAAGTCTGTATTTCAGTTGTTTTTGAGAGTAGTAGGAATGTTCAATCTCTTTGATCTACCTTTATTGTACTTAAAAATATATCAAACAGATATTATTATAGAACTAGACATGTTGTGTGCATGCTTCTGAACATCACTGTTTTATCAAAACGGCCTGCAGATTAGAAAACTCCATTAACAGAATGCTGACCTTCTTGATTTCTCTCATTTTTCATATTTATAATATCATGATTTGCTTCTAGATGGGAAATGAAAATGTATGTAGTAAGTTGACATTTCAATACAGATCTACTAGTTGGAGATTAATGCTTTATTTCACTTTTTTCCCTTACTTGCTCCAGCAAGAAGTGGCAGAAAATCACCTTGGTTGTCCAAGGAAGATAAATTGCCTCTGAATCTCTGTTGATAGGTCAAATCTCTCCCACCCAAGGAAAGGAGGAAGAAAATATTAACACATAGCATAAAAATCAAAGAACATTCCTACTATTAATAAGGGAACTTTCATATGTTCATACAAATGGAAGAAAATATAATTATTATGACTGTATAACAAATAAATTTATATCAAATATATGAAACATCAATTTTTAAAAATAAGGAAAAAAATAATGAGCAATATTATTAGGAAAACTGAGCGTAGTATTTTATTATTTGATTACAAATGCAAATAAAAGTAAGCATATAGAATATCTAAATATATTTCACAAACTCGTTATAAAATATATGTGCACATAGCCACAAATATGTACAAAGTACACAGATGAACACATGTATACTCCATAAAACTTTCATACAATTCAATGATGACACTTCATCTGACTTGTGCTCTGGCTATGGAATAGTAACAAAAACAAAGTTAACCTAATTCAAAATAAAAAAATTTTACAAACAATAAAACATGCAATCAATAAGAAAAAGGCTACTAAATATATTAAACAAGTTGAAATTTAGTATTTAATGGAGGGTATTTAAAAATACCCTTTGAGGCAAATTCATTCCCTAATAGCTTCCCAAGCTGTAGTTACTGACTTTTTGGGAGACAAAATAACAATGCTACTTAGATGACATATCTGACATGACCAATGCTGAAAGTAAGGGAACATTTATAGCCCAAAATATTTCCATTATTTTACCAGAGAGACTGAAATCAATCAATCAGTCACTTATATAAGCAGGTTATTAAAATATCAGTAAATGAAGTAGAATGTTAAAAAGTCTTATTATTATTTCCATTTATATGCTTTCTTTATTAAGGTTTTAATCTGAAATTTATATTAATCTATTTGAAGTTTGTATTTTCAATATACAAAATTTAATGTTCTGATTTATCTGTGGTTACTTATGTGAATGTTATAAATGGGGATATACAGTGTTTTTACTAATCTTGCATATTAGAAAAATCTATAAACTCATTTTGTGTTATTATTTAAGAGTTGTTTTTAAAAATTATTTCCGGGTGAAACAATTTTATTTTATGTTTTTTTTTTCTTTGATTTGTTTACACTGGTTTGGTGTAACATAACATAGTTAGATGTTATCTATGTTCTCTCTGCATATCTATGTTCTCTATGCAGTATATATTTTATGGAATTACTGTTCTATGTAAACACAGAATGTGAATCCTATTGATTAGTTTGCTTAGTTCTTTCACATCCAGCTTTTCACCTCAATAGTGCATTATAGGAGTGACTTACTAAATTTTATATTTTCATTATAATACATTTCTCTTTATATCTTTTATAATTACAGCTTTAAAAAGGTAGTTTCTGTACTGTTTTTTCCATATTAAAAATTGCTGTATCTTCAGAATAAATTTGTTTCTCAGAATAAATTGTGTTACTCAGCATTATAGTTAGTCTTTTTATTGACAATGTTTTTTAGCCTGTAAAGTAATAAAAAGTATCAGTCTATCAAATCAGATTGAAAAATGCTGAAAGTAAGGGAACATTATTTAGCAATATTGGAACTCAAAAGTTTTGAAGTCATATAACATATAATCACTGACACACAGTATAATTGTTAGAAAACTTCAGAAACTCAAAATGAAAAAAAATTCCCTATTTAGAGATGTAATACTGTGCCTCTGCCCAGGGCAAAGAATTTCAGTGGAACACATAGATTGTGATTTTATGTACATATAGAATATGAATCTATTGAAAGTTTTGCTGTCTGGGAGATGTGTTTCTGTTCCTGTGACATAAAATGTGTATGTTTACTGAATTATGGAGTCTGTTTATTGTGTGTATTAATATGAAGTACATTAAATTTCTCCACTTTATAAATATTTTTATAGTTCTGTCATATTTAACATAAAATCAGAAACTTTAAGTAGATTTACATATATTTGAACTATTTCTTCTTGAGTAAAATGAGAGTTATACAATGCTTAAATATTGTTTTTAACATTTTAACAGAGATTAGAGTTTGAATTGTATCTTTTCCTTTTCCTCTTTTTCCTTCTTCTCCTTCCACTTCCTCCTCTTCTTCATTCTTCATCTTCATTTTTTTTCTTTCTCCTCCTTTTTTCTGCTTGTAACCTTTAACACATGCATTTTTGTGTTTCAGATATGCTTTGTGTAAACATACTAAATTTTAAAAATATACTCTGAAAGGCACTTAATTTCGTAGATGCAATCCTGTCTCATTAAACAATTTCAATCTCCCATTTCATATTAGTTTTCTATTTATATTTTGATATTTTATTTTCTCCATCCTTCCTTTGTTTCTCCCTCCCCCACTTTCCTCTGCTTACATATTTTTTAAAATAGTATTCCCTCTTATTTCTACTTGATATTATAACACAAATGTTTGCTTATGAAAGGGTGATATTTAAAAATTTTCTCTCTTCCAAGGCAAACAATGTTCTCCAAATAGTTAATGCCTATTTTTACCCTCCTAGTATAATTATTTTATTGTATAGCTTTAAATTTCAGGTTCACTGAATATAATTTAAATTTCATAAAATTTACCCTGTTTAGTAGTATAATTCAATAATTTGGAGAAACTTACAAATTCATGGATACATCCTCACCTTTGAGATAAAGGATATTCCCATTACCATAAAAAATTCCCTTAGTTTCTTTACAGATATTCCCTTTTCTGTATTCCCAGTATCTACAACCACCAATATGATTCTGTACCTACACATATACATTTTTGCATAATGTGAAATAAATGTAATTACAGAGCATGTAGCTTTTTATGTTTGGCTAATTGTGTTTAGGTTATACTTTCTAGGGTCATCTCCATCATTGTTTGCTCTGATTAATGAGAGTAATTAATTGTACACATGAACTGTAATTTATTTATCTATTCAACATTTGACAGATTTTCAGACTAACTCTAGTTTTACAGAATTATAAATATGCTATGAATACTTGTATGAAGAGCTCTAATGAACATATGTATTATTTCCTCTTTGTTAATGACCTGGGAGTAAGATTAGTGGGTTATAGAGCAAATTAATATGTAACTTAACAAGAAACTACCAAACATTTTTCCAAAGTGTTTTTATCACTCTGCATTCTAGGCAAAAACACATGAATGTCAAATATGTACTTTATCCTTGCAAACACTTCACATTTTCTCGGTTTTCACTTATTTTGTTCTTTAATTTTAGCCATTCAAGTGTGTATGCAGTGCTCTCTTCATTAGTTTTTAACTTTTGTTTTCCTAAAGAATAGGTTAAGTATCTTTCATGTATTTACTTTTCATTATTTTCCATTAACATCTCTTCTTTGGTGAAGCATCTGTTCAAATTTTTGTGATCTTTTATTTGATCATTTTTGTCTTCTTATACACTGCTTTATATACTCTGGACATTGGTCATTCAAAGATGTGAATTTGAAAGTATATTCTCCCATATATGTAGCAATAAATTTTCTTATCATATGTGATTTAATAAATATTATTCTTATAGCAATACATTTTAGAGAACCAAATATGTTTAAAAATCAGTATTTCATTTAAAAATTAGGTTTAATGTTTTATGTCCTAAGAATCTGTAAGGCATATTACAAATATTTCTCCAACATTTGCTTTTGAAATGTGTACACATTTACATTTAATTTGGGGACTATAATTTTTTTAACCCTTGTTATGTGATACATATATTTTTCTAATTTTTCTTACAATTTTGTAAAAATAAAACAAATGCCATTAAAATTATTTTGCCACTGAATTATTTTGGAACCTTTGTCAAATGAGATTACATTTGTTTAAACCTATTCCTGTAAACTATATTCTGTGATTTATCCCTATATGTGTTTCATAATACCTAACCCTATTGATTATTGTATTTTAATAGTCAAATTTGAAATCAGGTAGTGTGAGTCTTCCAGGTTGTACTTATTTTCAAAACTTTGGTCCTATTCTCTTTACATAAATTTTAGAATCCGTTTACAAGATCTACAAAAGTCTTTCTAGAATTTATGTTGGACTTACAATGAGTTTCCATATTTATATTAAATACCTGATGTTAGGGTTTGAATATGAGATGTCCCTCATAACACTCATATGGCAATACAGGAAGGTCCAGACTGAAAGATTAGATCATGATAACTCTATCCTAATTCTTAGATTGATCCATTTGATGGATTAATAATTTAGATGCATCGCAGGTGGTAACTGTAGGCAGGTAGGGCATGAGTAGAGAAAGTAGGAGGCATGCCCTTGAGGACTATATTTTGTTCTTGGCTCCCTGTTCTCTGTTTTCTGGCTTCTATGAACTGAGAGGCTTTCCTCTGCCATAACCTTCCACCAGGATGTTGTGTCTCATCTTCAGCCCAGAGTAATGGAGTCTACTGACCATGGACTAAATCTCTGAAACTACAAGCCCACAATAAACATTTCTTGCTCTAAGTAGTTCTTGTCAGGTATTTTGATCACTATGATTAAAGCTGACTAACACAACTGACAATATCATTATTATTAAATCTTTCAATCCATGAACAATATACGCTTTCTGCCTTCTTAGGTACTTTCATTGGCATTATAACTTTCAGCTTAAAATCTGGCATGCATTTTATTAATGAATGATTATTTCATGCTTTTATGTTATTTTAAATATTATTCTATTCATATTAATTTTTCACATTCAATTTCTCAATTTCATTATAAGAGATAAAATTGAGTTTTGTTTGTTTGTATAAACTTGTGCCCAGCAACTTGGCCAATCTGGTTTAGTGAGATTTATCATTTCTTCTGGCATTTAAAAAAAATGATAGAATTGAATAAAAATTATCTGTATAATAATTATATGGTTGTTATTTACTTTGAATCTATAATTTTTATCAGGAATAATACAAAATAACATGGAGTTTAGAAGCACAAACTTTGTCCAAAGTAAATTTGAATGGTATCTAAGTATAGATACTGTATATCTTTCACATATGGTTTCACATAAACCATATGTGAAAGATATACAGTAAATTTATAGTGTTTTCTTTGTTTAATGTTATCAATTTATTAAATGATACATTTCTAATTTATAAACTGAACCATGAACTAATGTGCTTATATGTAGGGTAAAATTAAGTACATATTATATGTTTATATAAAAAACTTAGCAGCAACTGCCACAATTATTAAGAATGTGAAACCACAAAATAATTTTAACGAAGAAGTATTTCATTACTGATGTTTAAATTGACAAGAAATACTGATATTATACAGAAGATAAACTTTTTATTTATTTTAAAATTGGTATTAAATTCTAGATAAAAGTTCCTATTTTCTTCACTTACAACAGGTCATTCCCATTTTGTGAAATTTGATATGCCACTTTCTGACCAGTTTCATTGATTATGGAAAGTCATTATTATTGTTAGTAACTACTTCTGTACCCAAAGTTGAATTATCTATCTAGTAGTAATAGTTTGAGTATTAAACAAGTGATTTTATTATTTATTTATTTATTTTGGTACCAGGGATTGCAACAGGGGATTACACATGCTAGGCATGTGCTCTACACTGAGCTACAACCACTTGGAGAATTCTAACTTAATTTTACTTTTTTAACATAAGAGACATGCAGCCAAATTATATCAATATACTATACTAAATATTCCATTTGATTAACAGAGTATTGTATTATTTTTAAATTAATTCTTAAGTCTGAAACTAAATGAGTTTTTCTCTGAATCAGAATAATGCATATTTAAGGAGTAGAACTAAAAAATTGGCTAAAATATATAATAGATTTGAGAAAGGAAAGTTCATGATAAAATAATTAGCATCATCTATAACTTCAGTTTTTCTGGAAGAATTAAAGAATCAACTTTTATCTTATACTTGTCATAGATCTTGTAATATAAACACTAACTACTTGTAACGTTTATCATCTTATTTTGTTTGTAAGAATTAATTGATTTTAAATCTGAATATGAATAAGCTGCATTTATGATAAACCATTAAATATATTTCAAAATCATGTTAACATCCAAAGTATTAAAAATACATAATGTAGGTGGCATATTTGTAGTCCATTGGGTTCTATTTATTAATAAAATAGACACCAATTGCATGTTTGTTTTTCATAAAATGTTCATGAAAAGCACAGATGAAACCAAAGTTGAATAAATCATATTCTTCTCATACTCCAAGAAAGCCAATATTCTCATATATAAATAACACTGCAGAATGCCCTGAGAGAATATAGTTCTTATTTCACCATGTTAGCAAAAAATATTTAAGCATTTTTAACAGTGTTATGCCAGAAGTTGAATTTTCCAGAAGATGTATTCATAAAGCTTTTGCAATATTTGCATAGCTATAAATAATTACTAGTAACTTCTCTAGAAATATCAAAAGTATATAAGTTACAGGTTCTTAAGCCTATAAATCATATCAAATTACCTGAAAAAATTGTGCATGTGCTTGTATATACACACTTAGTTGATATTGACCAATATTATTAATCAAATTTGTGTAATAATTTCATGAAAGAGTTATAGTTGATGTTCATAAATAGTTTTAATCAAATTTGTACATTAATCCCATGAAAAAGATATCTTTACACAGTATTAATTATTCTATTTATACAATATCTTCCTCCTTATAATCTAATAATGATTTAAAAAATAATTTTATATAATTTTAAGTAATTGGAAATCCTCAATTTATTTGCTTTTTTTCTGTTCTTTCATGTGTTCAATATCATAAGATTAACATATAGGATTTAAGACCATTTATTTTCTAGGCCTTTATGCTAAATAATGTAATTTTTCTTCACCTGAGTGTCTTATTTAGTATGTTTAAATACTTGATAGCATAACTAAATGTTATCAATCTAACATGAAATATAAAAATGTTTAACATTCATAAAGATATATGGAGCACTAACTTGTTTTGGAGGGTAAATGGAAATACATTGAGGATAGGGCCTATTTGCGTATACTAAGATTTTCATTAAAACAATTCATTTGTTTTCCAAAACTGTTACAGATAAAATGAAGAACTTACAAGCAGAAAAATAAAAACACCTCCATAAGGCAAGTAGAAGGCATGTTTACTGGAAGATAATCCTATCCAAAACAATAAGCAAATTTCAGGAAATAGAATGTATTTTCATATAGGGTGAGATTTTTACACAAGTTTCAGTTAAGGTCTATTAGGGAATCTTCATGGAGAATGTATGGCATAGAAATGCTATTACTTTAAGTGGGAAGGAAACAGAGCATCACTGATGGTGGGGAAAATTCTGAATGAACAACAGAGATATAAAGACAACTCCTCAGAGTTCTCTGAGGGTACTTTTTACAACTACAGATTTAATATTGTATTCATAAAGCATTGTAAGGTAAAAAAAATTACATAATCTAAAATAGTATAACAGGGGATGATTAATGAGGACTACAACCAACATAAAATTTAAATAATGATAATAATAATAAAATTTTCTCTGGAAGAAATTTCTTATTAATTTTTCTACAAAGATATTACCTTCTCTCACCTACTTGTAATTCATCTGTAGAGTTTAATTAACACTAGTTGAAGACTGACAATATTACATGAGTTGATAACAATTATAGGAAATGTAAATAAGTATGGAAATAATTGGAATTCTTAATAATTTGCTTCTTATCTTTTTCTCAAATATTGGAAAATATGTATGATTCCATTTGTAAAAAAGAGTTTGGAAAACGTGGCCCATGCTCTGAGAAAAAAATGATAGATTTTGCTTTTTTTATAGATTGCTTGACACTTAGTTATTATTTGCAACAAAACAAGGACAAAATATGCCAGAGTTGATTCTGTCAAGATTGTGTGTTATAACTGAAAATACTTATGTAGTTCGATAGTTTCTATAATGTAATTCAGTCTTTTTAGTAACTTCGTCTATTTTTTAGAGTTCTTCATCTTAGTATACTAAAGTTTAATTTTTTACCAAAGTTTACCTCCTATTGAAATGTATTGATCTAATTTAGTTTCAATATTGCTTGCTCACAAAATTCAGCATATATAAGAAAAGAGAACAAAGTGACCTAATACTAAAATATAAACATAGAACACTGAATAGCATTAAGCACAAAGGTGCAAATGAAATTAGAAGCATTTTACACTCATCCAGAATAGAAGAAAATTACACAAACTATGTTTTCCTTTATATGCTTCTCTATTAAATTTGAAATATTTAATAGAGAAATAGAAATATGTGATATTCTGGAAATTCAAAGTCTTGTAAATAAGTTGCCAGTGAAGTAGAACCATCTTAATGTTGAAGGTAATAAAAGAGTTTTTCAAAAGCTTATTCCTTAACCATGAACTTTCACTGAGTAAATTTTATTTAGAAATAATCTCCTTATAAAATCTTAAATGATGGGTGATATAATCATTAAAAAAATACATATATATATATATGTGTGTGTGTGTGTGTGTGTGTGTGTGTGTGTGTGTGTTTATATATGTATATATAACTATAAATCACATACTTCCCCAAAGCTTTTCGTTTAAATTAAAAATTTCCAAATGTTTTTTAAAAAACATACATTTGCATATTTCTTCTTCCTCCCTTCCTCCTTTCCATTAATTGCCCCCTATAAACCTAGGTGTGTACTGGGAGAAAATGAACTGTAGAAAACTATTTGGACATAGAAAATTGGAAGTAATTGTCATTGAGATCAAAGCATTTGTTTGGTAATGAGGTTGAGGTTTCTCTGCATCAGACATTATCTTGATTTTAGTATTGGGAAAACCATTTGATATTGTATGTCTTTGTGTATAGCACTAGGTCAAGCTACCAAATTATATACCCTTTTATAAAAATTTGGTAGCTTAAGAAATATTTTAAGATATATTTTAAGGTATAAATTGACTTATTGTTACACAGAGCATTTTAATCACTTCAATAAGATTTATCATTAAAAAATTACCTAATTTGTGTGCTTGGTATTAATATAAATATGACAAAGGGGAAAACATGAGAGCTAAAGGTAGAAAGTAAAGAATGAAGGTTGGTAAGAAGGAAGGAAATAAATTTATACTTCTAATAATGTCATACCAGCTATTGTGGACCAAATCTCTTACTGAAAAAAAATATACATTATATATATTTTATGCTAAATTATATATATNATATATATATATATATATATATATATATATATATATAATCATATGTGTTTATGTAAATGTAATCACAGTAAAAATGGACATATGATTAAAATCTGGGAAAGGAAGGAAACTTATGTGTTTGGGACCCATGAGTACATACCAAGGAAGAGAAGACCTATTAAACGCCCAATGTTTGACTTGGCTCTCTGAAGGGATAAACTATAGCAATAGAATTTTAAGGGAAGTGAATATTTTAAAATACTGGAGCCATCAAATGCACTGAAGTCCACAGTTGTATTGTCTCATGTGCATTAATTATAGTACATTAATCAGGATGTTATTGTCTCTACTTTCCATTGGAAGCAAAGGTAAATACTCTTAGGGATAACATTATTTCTACAATTTTTGCATAGATATCTAGCATTCATTTAAAATTGCCAAGTACTTGATTAAATAAGGTAATGAGATGCATAACAACGGGAACATCAGATAACAGGACAAGAAGGGCCAAGAACTTTTCACCCCCAAACATTAGCAGAGTAAAAAATAAGTATTACCAAAATGTATCTGCATCATCTACCATAGGAAAGAAGGCAAGAGCAAAGAAACAGAAAATCAGAGTGAAAAGGGGAGAGAGAGAGAAAGAGAGAAAGAGAGAGACACCATACTCCATGACTGAGTGATGCAGGAACAAAGTGAAACCTGAGAAAAAGATGAGGCAGAAACACCAGAAAAAAGTTCTTCAGAACCAGGACTCTCCATACCCATGCACAGAGACAGCGTATGGCACAAGGATTGTGAGGTTGATAAGAACTGGGGCAATGATAACAACAAACATAGATGTACAAAGCCTAATCCCACCTCATATACCAACCCCACTAACCTAACTCTTCACAGTGGGGCCTGACTATTAAAGGGCTACATACACATTTCTGGGCATAAATGATATGAACTCAGCTACACCAATTTTTCTATAATTGATGTGTGGAATTTGTACATATTTATTAGAGATGAAAATTTCTTCTGTGAATCTCTCTAATGAACTGTATACAGCAGGGGAAATAATCCACTGGACTCCAAAATAAGATAATGGGAAATATTAAAAATGAAATGCAAAAAGAATGTGAAAAACAGAAACAGAATATTATATTCAGGAGCTGTGGGAGTTAAAAAGCTAACATACACAAATTGTATTTATACAAGGGAAGAGAGGGAAGAAAAAGCCAAAGAAATTCTGATTATGAACCCAAATTTAGAAAATAAATAATTATAAACCACAATTCAATGGAGCTTATATATACAAGGTAAATGCAAAATGAAAGAAAAATTCTCACAACAATAAAGGTATCTAAGAAAAAAAATGAATATTGTCCACAGAGAAAGCAAGATAAGAATTTAAAGAGATTCTATGTTTCAGAAACTATGTGAGCCCAAAGAAAGCAAAGCTCTATTTTTAATTTGCTAAAAGAAAAAATAAAGATGTAAATATAGACCTATATAAGTAGAAATATCTCATTCAGTCAATACAAAAGAAGAAATAGAAACAGTTCACAAGATAAGAGAGAGAGGGGATATTGAGAAAAGAATACATCCCAATCTGACAAAAGAAAACAAATAAAATAGAAGAGATCAAACTTGATACTTTGAAAAGTTAAGAATATTGGCAGGAAGCACTAGTAGACAAAAATATTATCAATAATATAGATAAAATACTAGAATGTTAGGTCCTAGTGATATTAAAATGACCATAAATTACTTTATGCTAGTAAATTTGACAATTTACATGTGATGAATTATATAAGAAATGCAATTTATCCAAGAAAACTAAGAGAATTTCAAATTTAATTAACCATATACCATAAAGAGAAATTGAATTATTAATCAAAAACTTTCCATGAAGATAATTATAGATCCAAATTGTTCCACTGGTAACTTCCATTTAGTTAGGGAAAAATAGCTGCAATATTTCACAGTATTTTAATGAAAATAGAAGAAGATGTACTTTCCACACTATTTTATGTAGTGATACTTACTATGCTACTGAAAGCAAAAATATTACAAAAAAAGCTATACATTAATATTTATCATGAGCATCTTCACAAATATCCTTTACAAACTATTAAGGAATAAAATATAAAAATGATAATATGCCATGACTAAGTGAATTTTAGACCCATCCAGTTACCTTATTTAACTTTACATCTTTTAAGATCCTGTCTTCTAATGCAGTAACATTCTGAGGTACCAGGAGTAAGGACTGCAGTGCATTAATTGGTGAGGGAAAGGTGAAGTCATAATTTAGCCGCTAATACTCCTCAAATAGAAACAAGCCAATTTTACCTTCAGTCCGTATTTCATTCTTTTTCTGGAGGTTCTAGAATTCCAATAGGGCAAGGAAAAGGAATGAATGACATAAAGCTTGTAAAGAAAGCTATCATTATTCACATAATAGTATTATCTACATAAAATTTCTGCAAAAATTCTAAAAAAGCTAAGAGTATTTGTGAATTTGGCAAGGTAGGAAGATAAATGGGACATTTTTTAATAATTACCTATCTTTTCAATAGAAACAAAAAAAAGGAAAATGGTAAAATGAATGCAATTATTTAGGAAGTCACCAAACATACAAAGTATAAGGAAAAATTTAACAAAATTATTATAAACTGGTTCCAAAAGTAATCTAAAAACCTAGGAATGCTATACCCTGTGCATAAACTGGAAGATGGTAATATTCAGATGTCCATTATCCCTCAACTGAGCTACAGAATCACTGTCCTCACAATCAAATATATAGCAAGAATTTTATAAAGAATGAAAAATCTGAGTATAAAATTCATATGAAAATGTTAAGAACCTTAAAGAATAAAATAGCCTTAAAGAATTAAAAAATGCAAAGATGTTGGTCTTATACTAACAGCTTACAAAATTTTTGTGCAAAGGAATAAAAGACAAACATCTAAGCACAACACATTATAGATACAACAAAGGAGAAAATAAAAGTGAAGTCCTGGAACCATGGCTGAGGCTTTAATAGGGTTTCTTCCCCTGTGCCTTAAATCATCTCTATATTATTTATTCTAACATAAAGTAATTGCTGTGTAAATAGTTGTATTTTTTTTAGGAAATAATGACAAGAAAGAAAAATCTGTACTTGCTCAGCAGAGGTGCTTTTTTTTTTTTTTTTTGAATAAATATTTTGGGTCTGTGATTCATTGAATACCCTGATGTTGAGGCTGTAGATTCAGAGATTCAACTGCATATCTAAGTAAAAGAAGTACATCAACGTATCTTCAGACCCAGGAATAGTGCTAAGGAGGATGCATACTTAGCATTAGGGTCTGCCTACCAAGGGATTTGAATATAGTCCTGAATGACAAGAATGCTGATATAATCCAAAAGCCTTGATGTGTCCCTGTAGACTGACTTTGTTCAGAAGGGCAACTTCATTATTAGGCACAAGGAGTGGGAGAAGAGGACCTTAGGGATTATCTGGATATTTTCACTCATCAGTGATTTACTGCAAAGTCCAAAGTAATCACAACAGAGAGCTTTTTCCATATGCTTAGTCAAATGGATTAATGGAAAAAGCCTCTAGAAAAGCAACTACACATATAAATAGTTGTTTTTGGTTAAGGTGCCAAGGTAATTCAGGAAGATAAAAATTAAAACCATGTGAAATACCATTTCACGTTTTACACCTGCTAGATGGATTCTACCAAAAAAATCTGATATTAAGAATTATAAACACCCAAATATTTCTAGTAGGAGTGGAAAATGGTACAACCATTTGCAAATGAATTAACTAGTATTGTAAAGTGTCAAACACTTGCTTACGCTATTACTTGGTAATTATAACCCTAGATATTTACCTAATATAAATAAAAATGTATGTCCACAAGAAGATTTGTTTTCAATATATATGTACAAGGGTTCTTATGGATGTATGATATAATAGATTTTTTAAAAAAGAAAACTCCTAATATTTTGTTACTAAATAAATCCAACAGTAGATTCTAAAACATGCATATTACATTATTCAACCTAAGATGGAAAATTTCTAGAAAACTTTTATCATTCATTTTCATATTTTAATTTACAATGTACCTTCTAATAATGATACTCTAAAGCTTTAAGAAACACACACTATTATCTCATTGACCATTTTAAAAACTATTAAACAACTATTTATTGAGTTTCTACCATGTGCTAAAACATTCCTAGATGTTTAAGGATATGAGAATGAATAAAGACAAATTTTTTTGTTTTCATGTAGTATATATTTTAATGGAAAGAAATAAGTGAAAAATATAAATTTAAGAGTAAAAGAGAGATAAATGCATGGAGGAATTAATGATTAAAAGAAGTTATGAAAATACAGGAGATACATATTTTGTGATTTTAAATGGGGTAGTCAAGGAAGGACTCTTCTGCAACAGTACATTTGTATCAAGTCTTCAAGGAGATATGGCAACAAGTTCTGTGAGTCTCAGGGAGTTATCAGAGGAAACATGAAAGCTTGACAGTCACAGAATAGCTGGGGTCTGTAACTGACAGAAAGAAAAAAAAATGTGGCTGGAGCAAAGAGGAAAAAAGAGCTACTTTTTGAAATGATGGGAATAATATATCTTCTAAGAGTTTTGCCAGAGAATAGGAGGGGAATTTTAAATGGTGACTATAGAAAATAGTCTCATAAAATTATTTTATTTATTTCTGTATTTATGTATGTTTGTTGTATGGATTTGTAATGAAGAGAAAATACCTTGAAGTATGTGGAGATATCACTGATAAAACCTCTCTAAAAGCTATATTTCTGAAAACACATATAATAAGAACTCACATAAAGCAAATATATTCAACAAAGAATATGATTAATTTATGACGGTAAATTAAAAACCAAAAATCTATTATCAAGGTTACATTTAAGCCAGCTCTGGAGGTTCTGACTAAATTTATATAGCAAGAATAAAAGTATAGGTACTGAAAAACCTTGTAGGGAAAAACAGGAGTATCAAGAATTTTTATGATTTGATTAAACATATTATGTTAAATATAGACCAAATAAGAGAGCTGGAAAGTGGGTAGGTAATGTTATCAGCTGACTTGTGACATAAGCTCCACTTCTGAGGCTGCCTGAGGCTGCCTGGACCCTGCTCAAATACTGTTGGCCACACTAACTCAATGAACCTATGCTGGTTTCCTTTCTGTGCAACTGGCTAAGTTGACTGTGTAACAAACTGAGCATCTGTAACTCACTGTTGAGATTTTTTTATTGAGTAGTCCTTAATTGATGTATAACCTGAAATTAATGAGATGCAGCTGAAGTTTCCCCAGGTCTGATGGCTTGCTTTAATTAAAACTGTCTGAGCCCACACAGCCTAACTACTTACATGCAGGGTAGCGATGTTATTTGAGGGTCTGTGATTCACTAGACCTCAGAACGCTGACTATGCATACTGGGTTGGTTGCCGGCCTCATTTCCTCATTTAGAGTAAAGTAAACATGGTGCTGGCCAATTGTATCTTGTAAATTTGATTTTAATTTTAAAACCATTTTTTTTTCTGATCAGGGCAATTCAGTAAGATTACAGAATTAATTATCTGATAATTGATCAACATTATTCCTTTATATTAGAACAATCCATTAGAAAACAAAGCTATTAAAAAAAAAAACAAACATTATTATCAACTACTCTAAAGGGTTCGGGAGCCAAATAAACAAAAAGTGCAAAAGATAAATACAGAGACAAATTTAAAAGTTTATTAAGGATACTATTTTTTTTAATGGAGAGAGATTCTATATTCATGAGTATTTATTTAAATCACAAGTAAACACTGAACTTAATATTTGAGCTGTTTAAAAATGTTTAAAATTTTTTAAAGAATAATAATCTTTCAAATAACTAAGCTAATTTTTAAAGGATATCAAAAAATGAGAAAATTTACCCTTACAGATATAAATACATTATGTAAAATTATGCAGAGTGATAGTTGCTTTAAAATATTTTAGATCAAGCACACATAAATAGAAGGCAATATATTAGTGAATTCATAAATATATAGTTATATATATTTATATGCAAACAGTATTGTTAGATAATGAGTGGAGAAAAACAAAATAATTATTGAATAGTATTGGGGAAACTGGCTCAATACATGAAGAGAAAGAAACCAGATTTTTTCTCACTTAATATTGTTATTGTAGTGCTTACATAGATTGTTTAAATATTTAAAAATAGTGTCATTTCAGATATTTTATAAACATTTCATTTTAAATTAATACTGTTACATCACTCTTTTAAAATATATCCATTAGTTTATAAGTAATAATATGGATTTAATGTCCATGTCCATAAAATTGGAAAAGTAGTGTGAAGAAAGTTTTTCTTTAATGACAGTATTCTTCCTAGAATAAAAAAGAATCATTTGAACAACATTCAAATTATGTACTCTGTCATTAAAATATTTTAAATGATCTGTCAGGTACCAAACTGATTTTATTATCCATCAATTTTTTTTGAAAGAAAATAATTGGAAACTTTTTTACAGACAAAATGGCCTACAAGCTATTCATTGAAATTATTCATTTTTCAACTTCAAGTATGTAGTTTGAATTACTACCATTTTTTTTTATTACTACCATGTATATATGACTGTAAAAACACAAGACTGGATAAATAGTAGATGACTGATCGATCAAATCTTATAGTTCAAGGTAGTATTTCTCTATAAAGTCATGGAGAACCTGGACTTAACATATATGAAACAATTGGAAAAGACATGAGTTGGTTTATGTGTGTCTCCATTTAAAACCTTATTTAATATATGTTTTTAATTAATCTCATTTTCTTTGAATGAATTAACCTGGAGTTTTGGAGGCCATTTGCATTACATGGGTCAATACTCCTAAAAAACAGGCCAGTGTCTTATTCTACATTGAAAAAACTGTTCTTCCATATAATCCTTCTTCTACATAACAATTAGCAGTAGTTTTAAAATTTCTTCTTCAGCTTTCTGAACTCCAGAACTTACCTCACATGCATGATTAAAGTTTTCCAGGTGCCTGCCAGTCAGCACTAGCTGGGAAGTGTTACACATTTTCCTGACCATGGTATTGAGAAAAAAAAAAAAATTCTTTGGTTTTCTACCTCACAAGACCATCTACTATACTTTCTTATTTTATGAATCATCATCTCATCAATTCACAAATTTAGCTTATATTTGTACTTTTGCTTTAGCTTCATTGTGGTATATATGCTATAAATATTAATTTAACACTTTCTAGAATGATCTGACCTGAAGATTGGCAAATTTTCTGTTTTCCTGAATGTAACATATTATTGACTCATTAACATTGGACTTATGACCATTTTCTCACTTAGGCCCACTACATACAGCTCAGTTACACTTTGTGCTTTAGCACTACATGGGTACTCATTTTACACAGCAAAACCACTAATAAGCTCAAAAAAATGTGAAAGACATCACTAAATACACTGTGAAATAAATACACTGTGAAATGTGTTATTGATAGGTGAAACAAAAAGGTTGAGCTCTGCCTTGTTCAACTCAGTTGAGAGCTTGCTTGTCCAGGGACTCAGATTTTTTTTTCACTTTGCACATGTCTACAATTGATCATGAAATTGTGCAGAATATTGATTTGGCAGCAAGTAGGCAAATACAGAAATACAGAATGAATAAATAATAAGGTTCAACTGTTTGTGTTTTTATGTGTGTATGTCCACTGATTTAGTTGTACAAATTAGTGTCCAGAATTTTCATTACATAAATTCAGTTGAAGGTACTGTTTCATAGTAATTTTGAAAATTGACAAAGGACACTCTGCTTCAGGATCTCTGTTGTTAATAACAGTGTAGGAATAATTGAGATAAATAGATATATAAATTTCTCATACTTGCTCACCTCAACCTAAAACATACCAAATTTTGGAAAATACAAACTGCTATTATTTAAATGTTTATGTCCCCCTAGCTGCATATGTTGAAGCCCAGTCACCAATCTGATGCTATCATAAAATGGAGCCACCTGTCACTCTGTGAGGCCACAGTGAGATAGCAGTATCTGTAACCTGGCAGCAGATCTACCTTGACCTCAGACTTCCCAAACTCCTAAACTGCAAAAAATAAATGTCTTTTTAAAACCACCCATCATATGGTATTTTGTTATAGCAGCCTGACATGAGATAGTGATATAAGTTAAACTACTATATATTGAATGAAGAAGGAAAAAAAAAGCTAAAATAAAATAAATAATCACAATGCCTTATATGTCTTAACAAAGACCAAAGTTTTATGCATTGATCTATATAATGAATTCTATTCTTTGCATGTAAGCCTAATTTTAAAATAATAGGAAGGGCAAAGGAAAAGAGGAGCAATAAAGAAAGTAAGAAAAATGGAATGGCTTAAAGGACATGGAAAAGGGATCAAGGAAAGGTCTGAGGAAAATAGGTTTTTGAATGTTAATACAAGTCAACAATAACTATTACAAAGTTATGGTAGCAATGTTTTTCCTTCTCTCTAGCTCCTCATCCTCTTTCATACAGTTGTCTGAGATGTTTTTAAATAAGCAAGGAAGTAGCTATGTACTTTGTGGGCATGAGAAATTTGAGAAATGAGCAATCTATTTTACTAGAACAAATTTGAATCATAAATAAGATTCATTGATTGACATAAATTAAAAGTTATATTTCACATGAATGTTCAGTTCACAAATAATATTTCATGCAAATAACCTCATACTTATGAAATAGTCATTATTATAGCATTGTTTTACAATCAAGGAATCAGAGTTCAAACAGGTTTGGTTTCTTTTCTAAGGTTCTATGACAAGTAAGAAGGAAAGGTAAATCAGAATTCTATCCCATAAAAATAAAAAAGCAAATTATTTATATTTACAGTTCCATATTGCCACTAATAGTTAAATCACATAATATAACAGTATTTAAGATGTTTTGTGTTCAAAGTACTCTGGTTTAATAATTTCACTACATTCCCATATTCTCCCATTAATTTTGGAAACATAATTATTCCTATTTCCCATTAAAGGAAATTAAAACTCAGAAAATTTATACTTAATTGATATTTGTTCAAGACCACACAACCATCAAATGATAGAAATTGAACTTCAGTCACATTCTGTGTTCTCAATTTTCAAAGCTTAAGAAACTTCATTTTCTATGGAAGTATGTGAAATTATGTTCACATTATTTACAAATATAAAGTGTATCAGCTTTGAGTTTCCAAACTATATATTCTTACTGTGTATATACTTGAGCAGTTTTATAAAATCTTAAAATTAAACACAAATAAGGTTATATAGGTGTTAAGTAATAAATTCATTTGATTGTATTCTTTTGTATTTTGTTTTTCAATGAGGGTATTAGGTTAAATATTTTATTAACTCAATTAAACATCTATGGAAATGAAATAAGCAAAAATATTTGTGAAAATCAATATTAAAATAATTCGAAAAATTGTTCAATTCATTTTAATATTACAGAATATAAGAGAGGAATAAAACTGTTGAAATTCAGGGGGATTATACATTTTCTAATTTGATTCTGCCAAAATAGCTCTGATATGTGTCAAGTCATGAACAAATATTTTTCACTGGTTGATTTTAGCCTATTCATTTACAAGTTAACTAAATAAACATCATGGAAAAAATTAATAGTTTTGGGAGGCTATTAAGTCAAGCTAAAAATTATATAAAGAAGTTTATAAATTCTAATATTAAAGTATTATCTAACTCTGATACATGGTTAAGAATTAAGAAGATATGCTAGGACACACTTCATTTATTTTCTGAAGCAAATAACCAGAGTAGAAAACAGATCGTTTGCCAAAAGCATTTTTATACTGCATTACTAATTTTTAAATATATTTTAGAGGTGTGAAAAAAATACCAAAATAAATGAGTTATAGAATACACCTGCAAGGCCATGGGGGTATACGTTTGAGAGAAAACATTTTTGTGATTATAATGGGAGACATTTTGTAATTACACAGTGATTAATGACTGAATTTCTACTTTCTTGACTGGTTGTCATAAACAGTTCTTTTTGAAGTTTCATTAATATGAGCTTTGAAAAAGAATACTGATGGCTCTTTTGAATATCCAACTTGTTTTGCTTGAGGATTATGCAAATCATTTTTTAAAGTCTCATTAAAAGATAATACTTAAGCTGAACACAAGAAATTCCCAGTCAAAATTCAGATAAGCGAAGCATGGATTTAGTATGTAGCACTTTCCTGGTTTATTATGCCAGTGCTACTCTATATTCATATTTTACTTGCATTTTGTGTTTTTCATATATCAAGTACCTAGGACACACTCTCTTCCTTTATTATAGTATATGCGTATGTATTTTAGCATGTATGACATTAGTTAACCTTACAAATTTGATATATATTTTGAGGAGAAATTTTAAAATTTTACTGCAGGATATGAATCCTCACTATAACAAGAAATACTAGAACTGTGAGTACAAACGGAAACCTCTCTCCTTGTCAAAATAATCAGAATTTGGGAAAAGTTAGAGAAATAATTAAGACATTCCTTATAAACTTTTGCACTTTGTGTGGCCTTCTTACTTTTATGTGAAATAAAGAAAAACATACTAATCAAAATGTTTAAGAAGCTAATGGAGTTCCCTAGTGTCTGTCTATTACATGCTTTTAGTGACTGGCTTTGAAATTTTGTGACAAATTGAAGGGCAACTTAATAAGTGTATTGATTAACAATTTAAAGTACATTTTAGATAATTAAGGAGGAATCCTGGGAATCATTGGTAGATCATATTAAAATAAAGAAATGTTTAAATGAAACTTCAGGCAATTAAGAGTTTGTGTTCTGTGTACTTTTAAATAAAACAGGTAACTTTTTGACACAGGAAATAAATTAAATTTCACCAAGTGATGCTTGGATTATGCTTTATAAAGAAAGCTGTAGTCCTCAAAAGACAAATAAAGCTGAGAAAGAATTTAGGTGATCAAAACAAAGATCCACTAACACTTGATGCGTGCAGTATATGTTTTGCAATCATATTTATTTAGAGAGAATTGGCTTGCTTCATAAATATAAAATTATGTTCAGGTGAAAACTATATATACATAAACAAATATCCTTGGAAATACTGAAGATTGTTTACAGCAATATCTTTGAACCAACTAGTGGATCAAAGGGTGCTATGTTTCTGTGGTGATAGATTTTTATTCTGAATCTTGTTTTTAAAGCAGACTATATTAACTTTGTAATGTGGATAATTGAAAATGCATTAGGGGGCATCCAAAGAAGCTGACCACATTCACTTTTTATTCCTTCATGAACATCTAATATATGTGGTTTATCAGAAAGGACTTTCCTTCTTTGGAACTTTTCAATGATGAGGTATGCCTTTCAAAAACACACTAGAGCTGTGATTTATTTTGAAGGGATTCTCATTAAATTGTACACCACAATATTGAAAAACATGATTACAAGAAAAATGCTGACACTATTTTTTTTTTCACTTTACCCTTTAAGGTGGCTGATTTTATCTGAATGTTAAATCAAGGACAAGAGCTTACTCTTCTTCATCTGCATAGAGATGAAGATGTTGAATATATTCATCATTTCTTCCTGTACTGTCAAATTTCTACATCTTTTTGTGAGGGAAGAAAATATTACAAAGAAATGTTTAATAAAACATAACATTTATGTTATAGGTAGGATATTTTAAAAATTACTTATGGTAATAAGCATCTGTCTCTGTGCTAGCTCAATAAAGTCTACATAACTTAATATGATTCACTAAGTTAATGTTACATATATTTTATAATATCAGATTTCAATGCCAGAGTTGTAGTAAAGGATGTGACTTAATAGTGGATATCATAGTTAAGTTTCTTTAGAAGACATATCTGAATAATTCATATCTATATTTTGCTTAAGTAGAAGTTTATTTTATATCCCCATTGGTTCATCAGAAATTACTTTCAATCTAAAACTATGTGCCTTATTTAAATAATTTAGCATATTTTAAAATTAAAATGGCATATTAATTAATCATTTCTACATATTACTTATAGCATATTTAGAAAGTTTATCTTCAAAATAATGCTTTTTAATGATTTTTAAATCTTTTTTAGGAGACATTTTACAAAGTATGAACATACAGAATATATAATTTCAAAACTTAGTGTATGTTTTAATATTTTATATATTATTTTTCTTCATTCTCCTAAGGAAATGTAATGTCTTTTATTAAAAAATAATTTATTCTGCCTAAAACTTTGTCCTTTCAAAGTATACTCACCACAGACACAATAAATCTATTAGTTAATGAATAGAAATTATAGGTTTATCTCCCACTGTTATTTCATACTGTGGTGAATAGATTTGCCTATGACACTTCTTGACAATAGCAGCTTGTGGAATACAGATTAAAAGCAATGCAGGACATCTTAGGAGTGTTTACTCTGTTATGTGCACTTTTTAAATTCTTTTTAGTTATACAGGACAGTAGAATGTATTTTGGCAAATTATATGTACATAGAGTATATACATGCAATTATTAAATCAAGTGGTCATCTTAATAATTAATGTAAGTAAGCATCATGAAGGTATTATATACTTAGTACTTTATAAGAATTTTTTAATAATAGAATAAATTTTAAATTTACACTATTTTTAGAGTTAACAAATACAGATACTGTGTATGAAATAACTGTTTTTATAGCTGTGCATTGCACCTACATATATTAGGACAATAGATTTCATTTATCTGGAGAATGACTGGGAAATTTAATACTGCTTGAAAGAACCCATGCTAAGTGTTATTCCTATTGAGAATTTATTGTTTGGTTTTAGAAATCACCAACACATATGAAGTATCTTTTTGTGTATTGTCTGCTTCTCTTCCATTGATTGAGTTTTCATATCTTTCCTAATATCTTAATAATATGCAATAAATATGATATCAGGTATGCAACACGTTTAAATATTCTTAGACTTGTATAAATATTCTTTTTTAAAAAATACTTTCTTAGGTCACAAAAGCAAAACCCAGGCAAACCAAACAAAAATACATTAAAACACAACTATTGTGGTTATGAATATTCAAATTAATTATGAAAAATTTTGACATTTTCTATATTGATTCTCCCAGAAAAGTAAAAGTGATATAATCTCACTATTTAAGTCATAATTAATGTTTCTCTTCTTTTTTTGGGAGGTGGTACCAGGCTTTGAACTCAAGGGCACATATGAGTCTTTTATTTCTTACAATATTGAAATTCATGGTGGCTTTAAGTCCATTTTCATTATTTATGTTTTCTAATAGTTTGTAAGTATGAATAAATACACTACCTATTTACTAAATTGATTTTGAATGCAGCAATATTATTAATCACTTCTATTATTTACAATAATTTATGTATATCCCTTTGGATTTCTTAAATAGAGCACTTTAGTATATAAAAATGTACTGAAACTTAAGGAAAAGTATTCATTGCTAAAAATCATTAATACATAAAAAGGAATTTTAAGGGAATGCTATGAAACCTATATGCCAATAAATTAGATAGGTTATGTGGAGTGGAAAAATTCCTAGGCCACAAAATATGGAATCTGACTCAAGAAAAAATTGAGAAAAATAGACCCTATAAGGAGTAAAATGATTGGGTCAATAATTTTAAAAAATTCTATAAAGAAAGGCCAGGGTCCAAGTAGATTCACTATTGAATGATTAACTAAAAAATAATATAAATGTCATAGATTCTCACAAAAATAAAAGAGAGGGATTATTCTTCAACATTTACTAGAAATTCAGTAATAGCTTGATTCCTGAAACCAAAAAAAAAGACCAAACTATTACCAGAAAATTACAGAGCATTTTTTATACATAAAAATTCATAAAAACCTTCAACAAATGACTTTAATACTTATCTAAGACCTAGCTAAGTCAGAATTACCTTAAGAATGAAAGTTTACTTAACATTTAATGAACAATTCATGTAACATTAATAAAATTAACTACAAACCACAATACATACAGAGAAAGCATTTTGACAAAAGCTAATATATTTTTATAAATAAATCACTCAGCACTATGAATAAATATATCTTCTTAAACTTAATAAAATGTATTTGTTAAAAATTCACAAGTAACATAATACTTACTGGTAAAAGTCTGAGTTTTTCCCATTAATGACACAAGCAAGACATCACCATTTTTATTCAATGTCATACTGGAGGTTCCAGTCAGGAAAATTCAGAAAAAGAAAGAAAACAAACACACACACAAAAAGCAAAAACATTCATGTTGGAAAATCAGAGATAAAATTACCTTTACAAGACCTTATATATAGAAAACTATAAGAAATTCAAAACAAAACTTAAATGTAATGAACAATTTCAGGGATTTACAGGATAGCATATCAGTATAGAAAAATCAATTACATTTCTGTTCATTAAAAATGAACAACCCATGAAAAAATAAAATTAGGGGAGTAATTTACAGCAATATCAAATGAGATTACATAGTTGTGAATGAGTATAATAAAACAAGTTCAAACTTATCTACCAAAACTATAATGGATTATTGAAGAAATTAAAGGAGACTACATAAATTAAAAGAAATTTCATGTTCAAGATTGAAAGCCAATATTATTTATATGGCAATACACTTCCAGTTGAAATACAGGTTAAAACAAAATCCATCAATATTCCAAATGCCTTTTTTTAAAAATGTTGACAAATTTATCTTTAAATTCATGTGCAAAGCAAGACATGAAAGTAATGCAAGAGTCAAAAAACAATCTTCAGAACAAAAAACAAAGTTTGAGAACTCACAATTCCAAATTTCAAAGCTTACTACACAGCTATATCACTGGCACACATAGACACAGGAATATATGTGTGTGTTTATGTATGTATATGTATGTGTATATATGTATATTTTATATATTTTATTTATTTAATTTTCAGGTTACTAAAGTTTCACTGTTCTTTAAAAAGAAGACTCCATAATGGTTCTACTCATTTTCAGTTTCTGGTCATTCAGTACTTTCTTCAAATCTTAATATGCCATATCTTTGCTCATTACAGACATTCTTTATTTTCTCAGTTTAATTAGGTTTGAACATAAGAATGTTTACTGTAGAAAATAAACAATAATCCATTTTAATGCTAAAATGTTTTAAGATTTGTTTTGAAATATTTGGTAATTTGTCATTTCACAAGTCTGGACATTCTAAATACATTTATGTTTAAAATTGTTATCATCAGCTGGGTGAGTGGAGCATGCCTATGATCCAGCTGAGGCTGGAGTATCTCAAATTTGAGACTATCTGGGAAACTTAGTGAGACCCTGTCTCATAATGAGAAAAGTAAAAATGGCTAATGATGTAGCTTTGTGGGTTCCATTTCCAGTACTAAAAAAGAATTTTCTGTTATGATCATCCTTATTAAACAAAATATCTTGAAATGATCATTTCACAAGTCATTAAATATCAGATAAAAGAATTACAAAATAGGTAATGGAAACATTTGACCCAGCCATCCCACTCCTCAGTCTATACCCAAAGGACTTAAAATCAGCATTCTACAGGGACACAGCCACAGCAATGTTTATAGCAGCGCAATTCACAATAGGTAAACTGTGAAACCAACCTAGATGCCCTTCAGTGGATGAATGAATAAAGAAAATGTGGTAGATATACACAATGGAATACTATTCAGCATTAAAAGAGAATAAAATCATGGCATTTGCAGGTAAATGGATGGAGTTGTAGGATACAATGCTACGTGAAGTTAACCAATCCCCAAAAAACAAATGCTGAATGTTTTCTCTCATATAAGGATGATGATTCATAATGGGGTTGGGGTGAGCATGGGAGGATTAAAGGAACTCTAGGCAGAGCAAAGGGGAGAAAGGGGCAGGGAGGGAGTGTGGGGGTAGAAAAGATGATGGAATGAGATGGACATCATTACCCTAAGTACATGTATGAAGACATGAATGGTGTGACTCTACTTTGTGTACAACCAGAGATATGAAAAACTGTGCTCTATATGTATAATATGAATTGTAATGAATTCTGCTATCATACATAACAAATTAGAATAAAAATAATAAAAAATGAATTACAAGATATAATGCAAAATTATCAAGAACAAGATATTTTTAAAATTATCCTTTCAATTAGAAGTTAAGGTTTTAGAACATTTAATTTTCATCTATGACCATCATTGTTACATAGTCCTTCTAATTAGTTGATTTTTATTCTGGATCA
Source organism: Marmota marmota marmota (assembly GCF_001458135.2). NCBI lineage: Eukaryota > Metazoa > Chordata > Mammalia > Rodentia > Sciuridae > Marmota > Marmota marmota. The sequence goes on along the minus strand of NW_026000211.1, from coordinate 17,565,488 downwards.
ATTGCAGTAGATCTATTTCTTTTATTCTCTTGAGAAAAAGGCTCACCCTTTTCAGTCATACACTTGATGAGTTAATCCTAGAAAGAAACCCATATGTAGGCCAGGCACAGAGCCACACACCTGTAATCTCAGCAGCTCAGGAGGACCATGATTTCAAAGCCAGCCTCAGCAACTTAACAAGGCCCTAAGCAATTTAGCAAAATCCTGTCTCTAAATAAAATATAAAAAGGGCTGGAAATGTAACTCAGTGGCTAAGTGCCCCAGGTTCAATAAGGACATTTTCTGGAATTGGTCTGTGCCTTCTTTCCAGAAGTACTTTGGTCACCACTGGAAGAAATTTATTTATCAAATCTAAAGTATCTAGAGGGTGGGTTCTTCTTTTTCTACTTCTCAAGCAGATCATGTAGCTATTCTTCACTTGGGGTCATCCCAATGACATGATAATTGTCCTAATTTCTCCTCTCTTGCCCATGAATTTCATTCTTGGAGCTACAAAGACAAGAACCCAAGAAGGAATCACTGGTGTCGTACTGCTGCCCACTGAATACTAGCAGACAGTGTCAAGAGAGTTGTGACAAAAATGGGGCCCTGTTCACTTCCCTATATTTCTATCTTTGACTGGCCACCTGGGAGATGCCTTTCATTAGCCAGAGTCAAGGTGTCCTGGATCCTTTGGGCCTATATATTTTTATATATGAATATATGGAAGATTTATTTCAATTTTAAAATATATATATATGAAAAAAATATATATCAATGCATGAGAACTGGGAGTACGGACATAAACTGTTAACGTTTATGTTCAATTTATTTTCAACAAGTGCACCAAGAAAATGCAATAGGGAAATAATGAGGGAAAATTATTGTTGAACAATTATGTTATAATGATTCAATATCCATATTCAAAAGAACAAAGTTGTGTTCCTACTTCACAGCATACAAAAAGTTAACTCAAAATGAATTGACTGCCTAAACACAACCACCAAAACTATACAATTCTTAGAAGTAAATTTTGGAGCAAAAGTTGATGACCTCAGGTTATGTGATAACACATATGTATGATGCCCAGAATACAAATGATGAAAGAAAAAATAATGAACTGATCTTCATCCAAATTAAAAATTTTGTTCACTAAAAGATATCATAAACATATATCATAAACAGCCTAGGAAAATTTTGCGTATCATAAAAGTGACATGTGTTCCAAATGTACAAAAAGCTTTTCAAGGTAAGTAACAACAAGAAACAAAACAATAGAACTTAAAAAAAAATGAGTAAAGGATTTTCACATGCAGTTTTCCAAAAGAGATATACAGATGGTCAACAGCACATAAAAAATTATCAATGTCATTAGTAATTAGAGAAAGACAAACCAAAACCACAAGAGATACAACTTCACACAAATTAGGATGACTTAAATTAAATAGGCATAAAATTATAAGTATTGGAGATAATGTGGGGAAATCAAAACCCTCATACATTGTGCATCCATTGTGGTGAGGATAAATAAAATGTGGTGTGTGCGTGTGTGTGTGTGTGTGTGTGTGTGTGATTGCATATATATATATGTATATATATATGTATATATATATATTTAAGTGATATTATATATATGTATATACACATATATATAATATCACTTAAATATCACTCATCAATAAAAAATAAATTGCATAGTGCAATTCAAGGAACTTGCAAAGGTTATGCTAAGTGAAAGAAACCATTCACAAAAATCACATACTCTATAATTCTCTTTATATTAAGTGTACAGAACTGGCAATTCTACAGAGAAAGGAAGTAGAGGAGGTAAGGGGGATGACTGATAGTGAGAAAGACGTTTCTTTTGAGGGTGATGAAAATGTTCTAGAATTATGTTCAGGCTATGGCTGCACAACTCTGTGAATATGCTAATAAGTTTAGGATTATATACTTTAAATGAATAAATTTCATGTTACGGAAATTATAGTTTAATATTGTTGTTAATTGAAAGTTAGACTTCCTCCTTTAAAATCCTCATACATAATGTCTACTTTATTGCCTTACTGTTATGCACAACATTGTACAAAGTTCTCACACTTAAGTTCTCCTTGGCTTTCTTTCAAAATGGGGTGGCTTTTAGTACCTGGAACCCCAGAGAGCTAATTCTGTCTTAATTTGCAAATGTCTAATGAATATAATGATCAAATGTAACATAATGTCCTTTGACAAATGAGTATAGAGCAATCCAAAATCATTTAGTTCATATACTCTTAGTTCTTTTTAACAGTGAGATTCATCACTCCTTTTGCATGTTATTGTGTGTAGAATATTTGATGTTATGTGTTAGTTGTATTCTGAGATAAGAGTAATTCAATATTGTTCTTTCAGAAATAGTTATAACCTTATTTATGTCTGGAAAAAAATGTGAAGAAAAAATAAAAATAGTTACAGTAGTTTATATGAATAGGTAAAACCTATTGTGTATCAATTTCAAACATCTCTTCCAAGTAAATATGATCCCTTCAATTTGCAAATGAGGAAATTGAAGCTCAAACTTTAAGGTATTCTGGCCAAATTATTCCTAGGATGTAGTTGTTCTCATTAGGCCTTTTAATTAAAAATTAAAATTATCTTCATATATAATTTATACTTATGTTCTGGTTTTGATCATTTGAGGAAGAAAATTAAACATATAATAAATATCTATTAATTTATAAGTCATGAAACTAGATAGAATGTGCAAACCTAAAAATAAATTTCAAAACATTTGGACCAAATTTTTTACTCTTCCTTAAAATAATTATGCCTGAGAAACATTAACATTTAAGGTTTGCTAAATATATACCAGAATATTTTAAGATTAACTTGGTAATATTTTATTTAATAATGACTTTAAAAATACATAATTCTGTCATCTTAAATGCCTTTGACAAATTTTGCAAGTCTATATTTCAAGTTATGACGCTAATGCATTTCAGAATATTATTTATAGCTTTAAGTAACCTGTTTTGGAATATATTGAACAATTATATTTACTCAGTGTTTCCCTACAATATTTGTTGAAAGAATTGACCCTAGCAAGCACATTTTGCCACAGATTATACATTCAGAATTTAATATGTATGTCTAATTATTCACAAAATAGGAATTCAAATGAAAAGAATGCTTTCCAGGTGCAATGTAATACTATTCACTTTTCAGCTAGTTGTGATTTAACAGAAAAAAAAGCAAAATTCAATGCTACTTTAGTCTGTTCTTAAAATTATTTTATAGTGGACTATGACAAATAAAGATCTTCACATTTGGAGCTGGGTTGTGGCTCAGCATTAGAGTGCTCACCTAGCATGTGTGAGGCCCTGGGTTAGATCCTCAGCACCACATAAAAATGAGTGAATGAATGAATAAATAAATAAAATAAAGGTAAATAAAAACAGATTTTCACATTTAAGGAAATAACTTTTTATAAATTTACAAATTTTTGATGCAACAAGAAACATTCCTGACTCAGATTTTATGGAACACAGATGAATTAAAAGATACATAAATGCTGAGATAGATAGGTAAAAAAATGCATTTTAGTTTTTTTAATAACATAATTTCTTAAAGTAGCAGCCACTGAACTTTATGCACATTTCAACATTAGATGCTTTAATCAAATGGGGTAGACATTAATAGTGACAGAGAGAACGTATATAAGTTAAAAAGTAAAGACTATTTGTTTTATTTTTGCAAAAATATGTTATAACTAATAAAATGCAGGTTTGGAATTAGGAAGAAATTATACTCATTCAAGGCTTACTTCATATTTACTTCTACTCTTCAAAAGCAAATCTGTACTATATCATCATCTAGCATTTAAGAATTTTCCCATGACTAAAATATAAATGGTTTAACTTATCTATTTCAATTAAAAAGCAGATATTCTTGTCCCAGAACTTAACCTAGAATTTCAAAAATAAGCAATTTTGTTGTTAGCATCTATAAAAATAAAACATTGAAAAAACAATTGTAAAATTTAGGTATTGCAAAATATGAAGTAATAATTTAAATGATTTGTACATCATCATTAATAACTAGGATATATACTGAGAGATTGCAAATAGGCTAAACTTCTAAAATCCTATGGCAATTGTATGCATACATACATAAGCTTATGTTTCCGTATGGATATTTATCTTTCAAATTCATTTATTTATGAGGAGTGGACATGCCACCATGTCTTGAATAATATTTTCTCTGTGTATCATTATTTTATGTAATCTCAGACTTCATCTGAGAATAATATGTAACTCACACTTATCTTTTCATTGTTGTTAAACTATTGTTTTTATAATACCAACATAGTAACTTTATCTCATTGTTTAAAGGGCATTATTCCTCATTTTTTAATGTATGTGAACAAAATCTGCCCTGTAAATCTGAGAACAAGTATAGTGTTCTTATATCTCAATATGCATGTTATATATTGAAGGTTATTTATGTATGGCTTTTAAAAATGTATTCCTATTCATAGTTTAAAAACATTATTATAAATAGTAATAATACAATTTATTTAATGTGCAAAGGATTACATTGGTTTAACTTTAATTAAACAAATGCTTAAACAAAATATGTCCATTACTTTATCACATGGTCTGTACATTCAATACAGAATGGTAAATTAGAATAAATATTGATATAACAAAGAATAAAGAAAAATATAATAAATTAGAATAAAGAATAATATAATAAAGAATAAAGAATAATATGATAAATTAGAATAAAGAACTCTATAATGGTCAAATACAAATATATATGAAATTATCTATACTTTGAATTTTATAAAATTAAAAATGCAGAAGAGATTACTGAATCATTAGAAGATATTTTACTTGAAACATCAAAAAAATTTAAGGATAATATAAAGGAAAACATTTCAAAATGTGGAGCACAAAGAAACTGTCAAATATGGCATGTCATCTGATGGTCTAGGATAAGAATAAAGAGAGAATGGAGAAGATTTTATTTTAGGAGATGATGGCCAAAATAAACCTCAAAATTACTGAATCTGTGTGAATTTCAGCCAGAATAGGCACAAAGAATCATTGTTAAATTTCTGAAAGCCAAAAAAAGAAGTGAAAAGCTCAAGGCAATCAGAGAAAAGACATATTACACACAGTCGTCCTCAGATCTGCCCTCTAACAATGAGGATATTTTCTTCCAGAATACAATTTAGAACACCCTAAATTCTGAAAGAACACTTGGAGTCCACTCATGAAATCATTATGACATTCATCATATTGATGGTTGATATAATGAAGAAAATGGAAACAATATCAAATAGATTTTAGAAATGTAGTAAGGACTTGAGGAATTATATATGTATTGGAAGAAAAATAAAGAATAAAATAAAATTCAAGGTCTTTTTTTTTTAACTGCTATTGTTTTTACCAAACTGTTGGACTCAATTAATTGGTATAGCTAAAGCAAGGGGAGAGATGGAAAAATCAATAGTTACTGAGTTAAAGAGACATTTTAGATATCTAAGTAAGCAGATATGTATCAACAGACAGATGGATATTCCTTCATACCTTTGGTAGGTAGGAAGAATGGTGAGCAGTTAAATTTAAATATGGTGGTCAGAGTGGTTTCACTGAAGTGGAATTTTGGTAGAATAAACTTTTGTCCTCAATTCTTACTTCCCTGTAATTGGTTATTCACTCTCACTTCTTGCCTTGTTACTTTGAAGGGCATCCTGCTATAGTGAGATTATACTTTCCAGCTATATTGATGTTGGCTGTGCCATCTGATTTGCTCTGTTTAATGCACTGTGTAGTGTTTATAACTATAACTAAAGTGTAAATGTTGTTACAGAGTTTAGCATGTCCTACTGATTTCTGTCATAAGAGTATGCCTTGGGCAACTTCTTGTCACAGAATAAAAAACAAATGGAAAGGACCTGATCCAACTTGCAGCCTGGATCTAAATAGAACTGAATTTAATCAATGCCATTCAGACTCCAGAGAAACTCCCAGAACAGTGTATTCATAAGCATAAGAATAAAGGTCTGCTTTATAAGTGAGAATTTGGGGTTGATTTGTATGTAAAAAAATATTAATAGAGAAATACTTCTTGGAGTTGGGGTGTTGCTCTTCTATTATAAACCAAAATGTGTACCATTGACTTTGCATCTGAGGAGCAGGAAGTGAGAAAATCATTTAAAGAGCATAAAAATAGAAATAGATTCAGAATGGTGAAAATTTGGTATAATTGGTGCCCATGGTAACCCAGAAGTAAAACATATACTTGTGGTCCACGTGCAAAAAAGTTTGGAGTCAAAATATTAATAGAATTTGTTGTGTGTTTGGTAGCTTTCTTTACTGAAGTAATAGAAAAGGGAATGAGCTCAGAAAAGAACAGTTATGTTAGGAATTTTTAGAGATTCTAGATATACTAGAACTTTCCGAATTGGAAAATAAAATATTTACCACTATGTGAAAATTTTCCCATAACATATTGAATTTAGGGAAAAATCCATGTTCAATCTCAGTATTTGTGTGTATGAGGTGGTGGAGACCAAACACAGAGTCACATATATGCTAAGCAAGAGCACTGCCACTGAGACCCCAGCCTCAAATTCATTCTTTTGAGAGAGAGAGAGAGAGAGAGAGAGAGAGAGAGAGAGAGAGAATTTTTTAATATTCATTTTTTAGTTTTCAGCGGACACAACATCTTTGTTGGTATGTGGTGCTGAGGATCAAACCCGGCCACATGCATGCCTGGTGAGCGAGTTACCGCTTGAGCCACATCCCGAGCCCTGAAATTCATTCTTAAATTCAGATTTCTGTGATAGTCTTAGAAGTTGCATTAAAAAAATGAAAGATACCCTTTACCTTTTTAATTAGACATAATTGGTTCTAAAAAGCACAGACATTGTCTCATGGAGTCTTTTATGTTGTTAAATTAAATCAAGATAGGGAAGAAGGGAGAATAAAGAATAAATTGTAGATATAATTTTGGCTTGTAAAATAAAATACAATCAAACAGGATAGAGATTTTACTAAGTTGTAAACTACAAATACTTAAGAATACTCTGAGCCTATTCATGACATTAAAAGACTTGAATCTCCTAGAAACAGGTTTACAGCACTTCATTTCTCAGGAGTAGATACTTCCCACTAGTATTTTCAGATGCAAAATATGATGAACAAGGAAGGGTACCCGGAAGATAGAGAACATCCAGATAAGAGACTGGGAAAATACATCAAGGGAACAGAACATAAAATTAAACAAGGAGAAAGAAATCTCATGAAATTAGACACATTACAAGGCCACCTCACAAAACTGGTCTAATGGGAGGTCAGAATTATAATGAATTGTTACTTTGAAATTCATTCCCTCGTTTGCATTTTTGAATGAGAGTGTTTAAGGCTGCAATCCTCTCTGTCCACTGTGTATTAGATGTGGGGTAGGAACATACAATCTTTGTTTTGTTTCATATGTCTTTGGATCAGGAGGGTCCAAGTCTAAAAAAAGATCATTAAACAGGTCATTTAAATAGATTATTAGAAGTTCTATTGAATAAATTATTATGCAGTGCAACATAAGATAGTTATTTTGAGCCATCTTAAAGTAGTAATGCATGTCTTTAAACTACTTGTAGAAAGAGGATCCAGTTATACGAAACATCAAATCCCCAGGTCCTTACATAAAAGCATGTCTTTATTTGGAAGAATTCTATGTAGCTAGATTGGATTAAGCAAGAGAATTGATAGAAGGAGATGAAGACAGGGAGGCCCAACAATCACAATGCAAAGTTTAATATAGTTCTTTGCAATAATTTCAGTTTTCACCTAAACAGAAATGAAAAGCAAAGGGCTTTAAAGAACATTAACATGATATAATTTGTTTTTAAAGTGTCTTCTGCTTCATTATGGTGTTCTGTAGAGTACAACTGAAGAATCAAGGTGACTAGCAATAATCCTGGCAAGAGTTTAAATTGATAGTGGAAATTGATGTGTTTTAATATGCGATATATCTTGAAGGTTAAGCTTTCTTGATTTCTTCATGTATTCTGTTTAAGATATGAGAGAAAAATAACAGTGATATTATATTGATAGTAGCAAGATGTCATGGCTTAGATCCCAGGTGTCCCCAAAAGCTCATATGTGAGACAATGCAAGAACATTCAGAGGTGAAATGACTGGGTTATAAAAGCCTTAACCCAATCTGTAAATTAATCCACTAATGGGATTAAATGGTAACTTAATGCAGATAGGATGTGGCTGGAGGAGGTAGGTCACTGGGGACTTGCCTTTAGGGTATATATTTTTTATCTGGCAAGTGGAGTCTCTCTCTCTTTGCTCTCTGATCATCATGTGAGTCACTTCCCTCTGCCTCACCTCAAGCCCTGGAGCCAGCTGTCAGTCAACTGAGACCTCTGAAACCAGGAGCCCAGAAGTAAACTTTTCCTTCCCTAAAATTGTTCTTGTCAGGTCTTTTAGTCACAGCAGTGAAAAAAAAAATGACGAGAACACAAGATTTTAAAACTAATTTAAAATATAGAGTTGTCAATAATGAAGTGACAATGAAAAAACACAGGTGGAACTTTAATTTGTATGTGTGTATGAATGTATGTATACATTTTTTGTGGGATGGAGTTAATTTGCAGGAATTTGGAATTCTATTGTTTTGCACAGTGAGTCACCTGTTTGATATACATGAAAAATACTGAGAAAGTTCTTTGACACATGTTTGGAATGTAGGGTGGACAACTGAGATGGAAATACATATTTTTAAGAGATGTCTTTAGATACAATTTGAAACTATAACACTGAATTAAAATCATCATTGATAAGGAAGCAATGACCTTTGGGGCATTCCAAAGTGAAAAGTTAAGGAGTTTTGTTTTTTTTTAATTGCACATAGGTTTTAAGTCAACAAATTAAAATAGGAGGCAATATCAATATTAAATTGCAATAGACACTAATTGAAGAAAGTATTTTAAGGGGAGAGAGATAATGAGCTGATTTGAAAGCTTTTCATATATTTAATAACATGAATTTAAAAAGTCTCTGTTGGATTTATCTATCTCTGTCAATGACTAAATTATAAATTATAGCAAAAATAAGTTTTATTGGTTTGGTAGACGTGATTAAGATGGCAGTATTCTTCAACCAACTATAAAAGGTACAAGGGACTTTAATGTGTCAATGAGGTTGTAATTATAGTTATTTAGAATAAATTTAATCCATCTAACCATTAAAAAGGTGATTGGCATAGAGAAAAAGTGGTATGATAATGGAGTTTAGGTCCATTTGAGTTAGGCTTAATGTTTTTGTTGTTTGTTTCCAGAAATATGAGATGAGATAGTATGATAGAAGATAGAAAAGTGGAATACTTAATTAAAATATGATTAATATGTACAATGTGATATTTTGGATGGGATACTGGAAGAAAACAAAACATACATTAGGTAGAAACTAAAGGAATCTGAACAAATTGGGGCAATTTAATAGTAATGTACGGATATTGGCTCATTAAATACAACAAATATACCTACTAATATAAGATATTAAAAACACCTGGGAGGCTGGGGTTGTGGCTCAGCGGTAGAACACTTGCCTAGCACGCATAAGGCCCTGGGTTCAATTCTCAGCACCACATAAAAAATAACAAATAAAATAAAGAAAGATAGTGTGTTCATCTACAACTAAAAAAATTTTAAAAAAGAACATTGGAATTGGGTTTAGGGAATATGGGAAGAAGTATTATTATTAATTTTTTTTCTGTAAATCTAAAGCTACTGTGATTTTTTTCTTTTTATATTTTCTGCCATTTCCTATTTTTAGAGCTATGGAGGACTCAGAGTTTGTGTCCTATTTTCTATTTTATGGCAATCCCTTGGAGATCTCATCACTCTTCAGTCTTTAAGTATCACCACTATGCTGAGGATTATCAAAATTATAAAGCCAGGGCTGGAGATGTGGCTCAAGTGGTAGCGCACTCGCCTGGCGTGCGTGAGGCCTGCGTTGGATCCTCAGCACCACATACAAACAAAGATGTTGTGTCCGACGAAAACTAAAAAATAAATAATAAAATTCTCTCTCTCTCTCTCTAAAATATATATATGGCAATCAGGACCTTTCCTCTGAAATTCAAGAAGGTAATATCAAGCAGCCCTACCCACTTCTCAACTTGACTGTCCAAAAGTCTCAAATGGAATACAACCAGCACTGAGCACCTGGCCTCCTCTCACATGGAAATTGATCCCACACTCATCTTCCCCATTTCTTTTCAGGATAACTTGATTTGTCCAGTTCTTAAGAGAAAATATTCAGGATTTCCTTGACTTCTTCTTTGCATCTTTCATCCAATATTCTGATGTTAGGAAGTTCTGCTATTGTGTACTTTCAAATATAAAATCGAAGTCTGGTTCCAGGGCAACCATTCTGATCTACAAGGCATCACTTCCCTTTTCTTGAACTTTCTAATATCTTTCAAACTTGTTTTCTTTTTCTCTTCTCCAACTATATTTCTCAGGCAAACTGAACCCTTTAAAGCATCACCGAGGCTTTACTCTTGCTCAGATACCTACAGTAGCTCTACTTTTACCCAGAAAACAAAAATAAAAACAAACAAAAAACAAAGCACTTTCAGCATCATGTAAGAGCCTACAGAGTTTCTATTCATTCACTTTTCTGATCTCAGCTGCTATTATTATTGCTCTTGACCATTGCTGTACCTTGTACCGCACACTGACTGACAGCCTGTTCCTAAAACCTGAAACTCATTCTTAGCTTTGTGAGATTTTTCTCTGTAACCTCCCTCTAACAAAAACACTCTTCCCAGAGTTATACATTGAGTTTAATGTCCAATTCCTTTCACTGTCCTGCCGCCTTCAAGTATTGGCTCAAATATCTGACTTTAAATTAATTACATTTATCATCACCCTTTTTTATCATCATCCTTTTTATAAGCATCTCTTTTTATCATCATCCTTGCTAATTTCCAATTTTTTATGATAAATAATTCCCTACCTTTTTTTTCATAGTGCCTGGTTTATTATGTGATATAGTGTTACTTATTTGTGTGCATACATGTGCATGTGTATATGTATGTGTTTTGTTCTCTGACATATCCTCACCAACTAGAACAGCAACTAGTGCTTATTAAATATACTTGGTAATTGTGTGAATAAATAAACCTTGAAGGGGCTGGTGTTATAGAATTTAAAACAATTTAGGAAATGAGGAAAGAGGAATGAGGAAAGAGACATCAACTAAGGAGTCAAGTGAATTAAGACAGAGATATTTTCCCTAATGTTGCAGTGTGCTCATTGGTGATTTAACAAAACACTGCCCAAGCAGTGAAGATCATGGTAACCTAATCACATGGCATGGCCTGGTGGAAAATGAGATAATAGAATTCTGGTTGAGATGATACATATATTTCTTTCTTTTTTTTTTTTTTTTCAATGTGAAGAGGAGAAGAATATTCCTGCAGTAGCTGGAATGGAATGTTGATAAGAGTTTTCTATTTCTTAGGTGGAATTCCATTTTAAACTGATGCAATTTTTGGATATTAATGGGATTTTTGTCTTTTTTTCCTTTCTAAGGTCCAAATCCACTAAGAAATAAATATGAGTGTGAGAAAAATAGACATAAAAATATCAGCTTTATACATAAAAAGTGAATTGGAGTATTTTCTCTAAACTCACAGGGGGGGAAAAGTAATGTTCTCTTACTGTCCCAGACTGGATTTGGGGACAGAGCACTCAAGACACAGATTGAGACTTGAATAAAAACACGCAAAATCAGTACTGCTGCTTCTAGTTCTTTTGAAAGAGAGAGAAAAACCACATAATGAATTGCCTAAGTTTGTAGATTTTTAAAATAGATTAGGTTTAGCAGAGAAAAGAAGATTGATAAATAAGATTCAACAATAAGGAAACAGACTCCTTCTTGGGGATCAGAAATGTTCTAATATTGATGCTTCCTCTTAGAAGCATGAAGATAAGAGAAAGGAAGCTCTCTTCCCAGAAGAAATGTTTAGAGAACAAGGGAAATCAGTGGTACACATTAGATGAATGAAATTGCAGGAGAAAATTCTCAGATAGATTGAGAGAATATGGGGTACAAAGCATAAATGAGAGTCCTGAATTAATATAGCACAGCTGCAAGTAGGTTGTTAGATTTGGTGAAAGTGAGAAGGGGGAATTCATCTCGGTTTGATTCAATCTTCTAATTAAAACAGGCAATGAAAACAGCCATTCAGAGTGGATAGGCAGGTTTGTGGAAAGAAAAAATGGATAAGAATCATAAGGGGAAGTGATGAATAAAAAGTACTAGGGGAATATAAAAGGAATTCTGTGTAGAGTTAAGAGGCCTTTTGAAATGTGTGTTCATTAATTTCAAATGAGACTTGTCAGCATTTTATGTGATTTTTTAAAAAAATTCTGGAACCATATTGCTGCTTGTATAAATTTGCAGAATAGGCAGACATTATAAGCATTGTTGCTGATTCGCTTGAGAATTATGGGGAGAGAGAGGGACAAGGGTTTTTGCAAGTAAATTATTAAAATATTGGTCCACATAATTTAGGTTTCCTAAGGAGTGAAGTGAAAATGTGAGAAAGTAAGTGGAGTGGGTGAAGTATAGAAATTAATATCAAAGGATTGAAGATTATAACATGGTTGAAGAATTGTCACAATGAATAAGGAGAAAACTAGTGATCATTGAGAATGGGAAGCTTCAAAAAGGAGCTTTATAGATATTGATGATAACAAGAGCATGATTATTCATTGCTGGAGTTTGTAGAAAAAATATGATAAAAAAATGAGATGCTGAAGTGATTAAAAATACATAGGATGAAAGACTATATCTACTTGAATGTTGATGCCATTAAGAATAAGACCGACAGAGAGAAAATAACCCAGATGCTAAAATATACCCAAATAAAGAATTACAGTGGCCAAAATTTGGAAGTTGTTAGTCAGAGGAACAATATCATCTAAAATGATGATAACAACACATGAAATTTGATATCATATCAAGTTTCAGACCTCAAAGAAGCTAGTGAAAAATTTGTTTACAAAACATGATGAAAAACCACAAAGACAATAACTTACATTGACTTTCACTGGTGAGAATATCAAGACTCATGATGAAGAGGAGGGACAAGATGACAGCATTTCTCCTAACTCTGCAACCCAGAACTCTAGCTGCAGTAAAACTAGAGTGAAAGATCCTGAGACTGAGGGGCATTCTTCCCTAGCCAAACCAGAGACTGTTTGACTCATTAAATGGATTTAAAAAAAAAAAAAAAAAAAAAGCTCTCAATTGAAGTTTATTAATTATCCACGCAGAGCGAATCCAGGAGTCATCTTGGATTGCAGCGTGGCAGAGCCAATGGAAACTGGAAACCCAGATCCATGAGATTACAGCTAGGACTTCCTGGACCTGTCTGAGGCTGGCAAAATTATGGAAAGCCAGAAACTGGAAGAATTTTCCCCAGAGGGAATACAGGTTGGAGAGGGTTGAGAGAGCAGGGCTCTCCCAAGCTCTGTGAGTCCTGTAGTTAGTAGGGACTAATGAGTGCAGCTGTATCAGGTCAGAAGTTTGGAAGGGACAGAAGGTGTGAGGAATTTTGCTCTCAACTCAACAATCCAGCTGGTCCAGGAATTACCGGGTTCCAGGACCCAACTGCATCTCACCACCAGCCTAATCCCTGGCTCCCTCCCCAGTCTAGCATCCACTGCCCTGGGGCCCCCAGGATTTACCAGGCCTGGCAACAGTCTGGCACATACCAGGGCCCTCTGGTCCCCAGTCCTTAGTCTCCCAACCCCCTGGTTCCTGGTCCAGCCCACCATTTCACCTTCTAGGACCACAGTGTAGCTGCTGGCCCATAGCCCTGCATGCTAGCCTGCTACTTTCTAGCCAGGCCCAACACACAGCTTTACTGCTAGCCAAAGAGGACCCAGCTCCAGGCCCTGACACAACTGGGGCAGGCCAGCTGGGACCCCAGACATGGACAGGCCCCAACTGGCCCCACATACCACTTCACTGCCAGATACACCTGCTTCAGCACATAGCTTCATGGCAGGCCCACCGAACTCAGCACCTTGTCCTGACCCACCTGTTCCCAGATTTGGCTAGTTGCTTTCATGTCTGCCTACAACCCAGCTTCCTGGTATGCTTCTTTGCCTCCATGCCTGCAGCCCAGCCTACCCAAACTAATCTCCCAGGAAGGGAAATTAGGAAATCTTAAACCCCCAAATTCAACCCAATGAGCTACAAGATAAAAAGGAAGGATGCACAACCCATGGCCCATATTCCTATGCTTAGACCATACCTCAAGAAGAAACAAAAAGGAAACAAGTTGGGCCCAGGCAGTGAAGACATACACTCACTGACTACTTTGTCAACCACAGTGGATATGACTCCTTAATTTTTTTTTTTATTGTTGGTTGTTCAAAACATTACATAGTTCTTGACATATCATATTTCACACTTTGATTCAAGTGGGTTATGAACTCCCATTTTAATATTTCACCAAGATTGTTGTTGTTGTTGCTTATTTGTTTTCTTAGTTCTACTTTACTTTTTGGTTTTGGTTTTCTATATAGGGTTTTTGTTTTATTTGAAGGTGTACTGAATGATTCAAGGACTTCTATGCATATTTGTATTTGTTTCTTTGTTTCTAGCCTTATTTTTATTTTTTATTTTTGTGTTTGTTTGTTTTGAAGATGTTATTTTCCCATGCTCTGTATTTTGAGGGTTTTCTGATTAGCTTATTTTTGTTTTGTTTTGTATCATCTTCTATTTCCCTTATCTTTCACTCACCTTTCTCTACTCCTGATACCCAAATTTCATTCACTTTCTACTCCTTTATAGTCTTCTATTTTTTCTTCCCCTTTTAAACTAACAACATATCATAAGTTACTACTGCATCTTCTCTATTCACCCTTTGAAATTGTAAACACTATTTTTTACCCTCCTATCGCTTCTTCTTTCCACATACTCAAGTGGAGTATCCTTAACAATTCTTATACTAATTGAGGTGTATAACATCTATACCTAAAACAAATGTAACAGCAATAATTAATGCAGCAGAAGTCATAGATAATACCTATTGTTTGATGTTAAGCCAGGCACAATGCATGATTATTTACTGTTTTAATTGATGGAAATTGCTACTCCTACTATCCTTAAATATTATACCAATTAACACTAGATACCAAAATAGGAAATAAAAACCTAGTATACTGTTATATATTGTTTGCATACATTGTTGCTCTCCTTGGGCTCCCCTCCCCATCTGTGAGGTACTAGTAACATAGAGAGAAAGACACTATTTACTCAATAAGGTAGAAACTCTACAACATCTGATCCATCTAAATAGATTGGTAGACACACACAAAAAAATATGAAAAAGCAAGGGAACAAACCATCCCAAATAACACAGAATACCAGAACAATAGATTCTATTTATACCACAGTGGAGGAAATATCAGAAATGGAATTCAGAAAGTTCATGGACAAACTGATTTACGAAGTAAAAGATGATGTAAGAAAATCAGAAAGAAAATACAAGAAGTGAAGTTCATTTCAATAAAGAGATAAAGATCCTAAAGAAGAATCAGTAAGAAATCTTCAGAATGAAGAAATCAATAAACAAAATTTAAAAAATGCAATGCAAAGTATCATCAACAGACTACTCTGCTTGGAAGACGGTTTCAGGCAATGAAAACAATATATGTAATCTAGAAAATAAAGTTGACCATCAGGAAAAATTTTAAGAGACCATAAACAGAACTCCTAAGAAATATGGGATAACATGAAAAATCCAAACTTAAGATTTATCAATGCTCACAGATACAAAACAAATAAATGCACAATCTTTTCAATGAAATGATATCAGAAAATTTCCCAGATATTAAGAATGAAATATAAAACCATATACAGGAATCTTATGAGATGCCAAATATAGAAAATTGCAACCGACACCAAACCACATTATTATGAAAATACAGAGAATAAGGATAGAATTTTAAAGGTTGCAGGAAAATGTGACAGATAACATTTAGAGGAAAACCAATTCGTATCTCAATTTATTTCTCAACCTAGACCCTTAAATATAGAAGGTCATGGAAAAAACTATATGAAGCTCTGAAAAAAAAATGAATGCCTGACAAGAATACCATACCCAGCAAAATTAAGCTTCAGAATTGACAATGAAATAAAAAAAAATTTCCATGATAAACAAAAATTAAAACAATTTAAACTAAAAAGCCTATACTAAAAATATACTCAATACAATATTTCATGAAGAAGAAATTAAAAAAATGAAAACCAGCAAATGTTTTCACTACACTAGAAAAATAGTCAATCAAAGAAGAAACTAATTCAAATTAAAAACCACAAATACATCAAAATGACAGGGAATAAGCATCACTTCTCAATAATAACATTGAGTGTAAATGACATAAAGTCATCAATCAAAAGACATAGATTGGCAGACTGGATTCAAAACAAGTCCAAGAATATGCTGTCTCCATGAGAATCACCTCATAAGCAAATACATCCACAGACAGAAGGTAAAAGAATGGGAAAATACATATCTTTCACATGGATCTTGAAAACAAGCAAGAGTTTCTATCCTCAAATCAAATAAAGTGGACTTCAAGCCAAAGTTAATCAGAAGTGACCAAGAAGATCATTTGATACTGCTTAAGATAATTATACATCAACAAGACATAAGAATCATAAATATTTATGCCCCACACAGTGGAACATCTACATACATCAAACAAACCCCTCTGAATTTTAAGAATCAAATAGAGCACAACATGATAAAGTTGGGTGACTTTAACATGCCTCTCTTATCACTGAATAAAGAAGCTATAAAATTAATGAATACAATTAATAATTTAGACAACAGACGTATATAGAATATTTCATCCATTAATGACTGAATACACTTTCAGCAGTACATGGACCCTTCTCTAAAATAGACCATATCTTAGGCCACAAATAATCTGCTAGCAAGTACAAAAAAAAAGAGAAAATACTTTCTATTCTATCAGATCATAATAGAATGAAATTAAAAATCAATGATAAAATAAAATATAAAAGCTACTCTAATGCTTAGTGACTAAGTAACATGTTATTGAATGGTAAATGGATAGTAGAAAAAATCAAGGATGAAATAAAAAAATACTTAGAATTAAATGAGACTAGCAACACAAACTACCAAAATCTCTGGAACAGTGTGAAAGCAGTTCTAAGAGAAAACTTCATTAGCCAGAGTGCATTCTTTAAAACAATAGAAAGTCACCAAATAAATAACCTAACATCACATCTCAAAGCCCTACACAAAAAAGAACAAATCAACACTAAAAACAGTAGAGGAGAGGAAATAATTAAAATCAGAGCTAAAATCAATAAAATTGAAACAAAAATAATCAATTAAAAAAATTGACAAAAAAGATGGTTCTCTGCGAATATAAATAAAAGTGATAAATGCTTAACTAAACTAGTGAAGAAAAAGAGAATGGTTAAATCACTAAAATTTGTAATGAAAAAGGAAATATCACCACAGACACTATTGAAATGCAGATGATAATTGAAAACTACTTTGAAAATCTATCCTCTAACAAAAATTCCTAGAGATATTGACAAATTTCTAGTGACATATAACCTACCCAAATTAAAACAGAAGGACATAGAAAATTTAATCAGATCAATTTCAAGCAATAAAATTGAAGATGCCATTAATGCCCACCAACAAAGTAAATCCCAAGACCAAAGAGAATCTCAGCCAAGTTTTCCCAGATCTTCAAAGCAGAATTTACACCAATACTCTTCAAATCATTCCATGAAATAAAAAGGGAGGGAACCCTTTCAAACTCATTCTATGAAATAAGAATCACTCTCATACAAAAAGCAGACAAAGACACATTGAAGGTAGTAAACTTCAAAACAAATATCCTGATGAACATAGAAACAAAAATTATTAATAAAATTCTGGCAAATTGCATAGAAAAAACATATTAAAAAGATGGTGCAACATGATCAAGTATGGTTCATTCCAGGGATGTAAGTTTGGTTCAATATACAGAAATCAATAAATGTAATTCATCACATTAATAATCTTTTTATAATGTTAATTTTTTTTAGAGAGAGAGAAAGAGAGAGAGAATTTTTTTTCTTTTCTTTTCTTTTGGAAGATGGACACAACACAATGCCTTCATTTTTATGTGGTGCTGAGAATTGAACCCTGGTCCCACCCATGCTAGGAGAGCACTCTACCGCTGAGCCACAATTCCAGCCCAGGCTCTTTTTATTGATTTTGTTTTTTAAATATACCCCAGCGGAATGTATTACAATTCTTATTACACATAGAGCACAATTTTTCATATCTTTGTATAAAGTATGTTCATGCCAATTCATGTCTATATACATGTATTTTTTGCATTACAATTCTTATTACACATATATACCACAATTTTTCATATCTCTGTTTGGATATAAAGTAGGTTGATGCCCAATTCGAGTCTTCATACATGTACTTTGGATAATGATGTCCATCACATTCCACTGTCCTTGCTAATCCCCTGCCTCTTCCCTTTCCCTCCCACCCCTCTTCCCTATCTAGAATTCATCTATTCATCCCATGTTCCCCCTCCCTTCCCCACTATGATAATCTTAAAGACAAGAATTACATGATTATGTCAATAGAGGCAAAAAAAGCACTTAATAAAATTCAGTATCCATTCATGTTCAAAAGACAGATAAACTAGGGAAAGTAGGGACAAATTCAACATTGTAAAAGCTATATATGTAAAACCCGAGGCCAACATAATTCTGAATGGCAAAAAATTGAAAGGATTCCCTCTTAAAACTCAAACAAGATGGGGATGTACTGTTACCACTCCTATTCAACATAGTCCTTGAAACTTTCCCTAGAGCAGTTAGACAAAAGAAAGAAATTAATGGGATAGGAATAAGAAAAGCTATCCCTACTTGCCAAGGACACAATTCTATATTTAAAAGACCCAAAGAACTCCACCAAAAGCTTCTTAATCTCATAAAGAAATTCAGCACGTAGCAAGATATAAAATTAACATGCATAAATCAATTGCATTCCTATATGCCAAAGATGAATCAGCTGTAAGAGAAATCAGAAAAACTGTCCCCTTAGCAATGGCCTCAAAAGAAAGAAAGAAAGAAGGAAAGAAATACTTGGGAATTCATGTAACAAAAGAGGTGAAAGAGCTCTTCAATGAAAACTACAGGACACTAAAGAAAGAAATTAAAGAAGACTTTAAAAAAATGGAAAGATCTCCCATCTTCTTGGATAGGCAGAATTAATATTGTCAAAATGACCATATTACAAAAGTGATATACAGATTTAATGCAATTCCCATTAAAATTCCAATAATATCCTTCATAGAAATAAAAGAAGCAGTCATGAAATTCGTCTTGAAAAATAAGAGGCCCAAAACAATCCTTAGTGAGAAAAGTAATGCAGAAGGCATCAAAATATCAGAAGTTAAATTATACTACAGAGCCATAATAACAAAAATGGCATGGTATTGGAACAAAAATAGAATTAAAGAACAAGGGAACAAAATAGAATACACAGAGACAAATCCACATAAATACAGTTATCTCATACTAGTCAAAGGTGCCATAACATATATTGGAAAAAGATATAGCCTTTTCAGCAAATGGTGCTGGGAAAACTGAAAATCCACATGTGGAAGATTGAAATTGAACTGTTATATGCACAAAACTTGAAGTGGATCAAGGACCTTGACAATACTCCACAGACCTTGTGCATTCTAGAAGAAAAAGTAGGCCCAAATCCATCATGTTGGCTCAGGAATGGACTTCCTCAATCAAATACCTAAAGCATAAGAAGCAAAATCAAGAATCAATACAAAGGATGGTTTCAAACTAAAAAGCTTCTTCACAGCAAAGGAAACAATCAAAAACATGAAGAGAGAGACTACAGAATGGGAGAATATTTTTGCTACCTGCACTGCAGATAGAGCATTAATCTCCATTAATTTCTTTTATATAAAAGGAATTCAAAAAACTTAACAACACAAATAACACAATCAATAAATGGGTAAAGTAAATGAACAAACACTTTAAAGAAGAAGAAATATGAATGGTCAATAAATATATGAAAAAATGTTAAACATCTCTAGCAATTAGAGAAATGCAATTTAAAACTACACTGAGATTTCATCTCACTCTGGTCAATAATACAAGTAAAAATACATGTTGGTGAGGATATAGGGAAAAAGATTCACTCATACATTACTGATGGGACTGCAAATTGATACAACCACTCTGGAAAGCATCGTGGAGATTCCTTAGAAAACTTGGAATGGAACCATCACTTCACCCAGTTATCCTACTCCTCAGTTTATATGAAAAGAACATACTACAGCATACTATAGAGACATGGCTACATCAGTGTTTACAGCAGCTCAATTCACATTATCCAAGCTATGAAACCAAACTAGGAGCCCTACATCAGACCAATGAATAATAATAATGTTGTATATATATACAATGGAATATTACTCAGTCACAAAGAAGAATGAAATTATGGCATTTGCTGGTAAATGGTTGGAACCGGAGGATATCATGCTAAGTGAAATAAGGCCATCCTAAGAAAGCAAAGGTTGAATGTTCTCTCTGATATGTGGATGCTAACCTATAACAAGGGAGGGTAGAGAGAGGAAGTGTAGAAGTTCATTGGATTAGACAAGGGGGAATGAAGTGAAGGAAGAGAGGATGGGAATAGGAAAGACTGTAGAATGAATCAGACATAACTTTTGTATGCTCATATAGGAATACACTACCAGTATAACTCCAATCATGTACAACCACAACAATGGGATCAAAATTGGAATGGGTTGTACTCCATGTAGTTATACTATGTCAGAAGACACCCTACTGTCAGGTATACCTAAAAACAACAAATAAAAATGAATCATGATGAATATTATAAGTAATAGGGAATAATCTTTCATGACTGATTTGAACAGACATGCTTTAAAGTTACTGGTAGTTACTATAATGTTGTTGTAAAATTTTAGTAAATGTCATATACCTGGTTAAGGCTGTTTCCTTGTCAGTCAGCCTCCATTCTTTGCAGAGATACTTTTGAAATATTAAAAAGTTTGTTTTGGATACTGGAGAAAAATAGCGAGTTACAGTGCCTGTCCTCAAAACCTAATTGTCTAGTAGGTGAAATAGACATAATTCAATTAATCACACAATTAAATGTAAAATTAGTCTTGGGAGTCATAACTGTTTCTAACAAAGTGTCAATTTGGCTGCAATGAGTTGTAAAAGCATGAGATATAACCTTTTTAAACTACAGTTGTTGTAAGTGTGTCACTTTTGTAAAAGACAACCAATGTTGATAAATGCAAAAAAAGCATGAGAGGATTCTAATTCTTATAAAAGAGTGGGCTAATATGTGTACTTCAAATATAAATAACAAGAAATTCTCATGCTAGAAAAATACATTTAGGCAATTCAAAAACTAAAAACAAATTCATAAATTCTATGACTTAACTATAAAGAAAAATCAAAAGAGTCATAAGGCTAAATTTGAATGAACTGAGTAGATTCTGAGTATGAGAGTGATGAAATATATATATCATCACTCTAATACTCAGGATATGGATATATATATATATATATATATATATATATATATATATAGAGAGAGAGAGAGAGAGAGAGAGAGAGAGAGAGAGAATGCTGGGGATTGAACCCTGCCAGGGCCTTGTGCATGGGAGGCAAGCACTCTACCAACTGAGCTATATCCCCAGCCCAAGAATGATGATATTGTTTGTCAACTTATGGCAACTGAACAACAGTTTGGATTTTAGGTCTCAACAGAAGCTGGAGGTAAACACAACAAAACAAAATTTGGGACACTCAAGAATCAAGAAGTCATAAAGCCTGTTCCCCAAAATAATATGCATCAATATATGGTAATAAGTAACATGTTTGACCATATATACTATGTTAGACACTGGTGTAGGATATTTGTGTTAAATCAGTTAATATCTCAAGAAATCATTGAAATCGTGTATATACAAATGAAGGCTTTGAAGCAGAGGGTAAGCTGTTGGAAATCACATGTTTAGCTTAGGGTTCAATTATATTTTACCTTCAGCAGTTTAAGTTCAAGTGTATACTTATTTACATACAACATTGCTACTCGGCTAGCGGAAAATAAAAGCTGTGCTGAAGAAAGTAAAAATAACTACTCCACAAATGGAAACAGTAAACAATATTATCTGTCACTAGCCTCACTATGGATGAAGAGTTTAAAAACTAACACCTGAGAATTTTTTAACCATCCATCATGTAAATTTTGAATTTGACTATAAGATATTGTTTGGTTCATAAACCATAAGCATATTTTTAAAAATTTTCATAAGTTTCTTGGGCTGGTAATACTTGCTGGAGTTAATAAGAAACAAAATAAAACTCTTATGGGAAGAAAAGGACTCTCAACCAGAACTCAAATAGTTACCAAGACAAAACTAACAGTACATATATTAAAAATAATTTTTAAAAATGAAGAAGGAAGATATTAGGTCTCATAATTGTCGTAAAAATTAATAAACTCCATATTTATATTTGCAATGATCTACAATATACTACTATAATTACAATTATTATACTATAAAGTAAGTCTCCTTTGTTTATGATAAAAATATATCAAAACTATGATGAAGGAAAAAAAGGGACTACAAACAATGGTAAGAATTTAAAAATCAAAACAAATATTTCCAGAAATAATTTCTTGAAATTGTGTGTGTCTGTGTGCATCTGTGTATTAAGGTTAAAAATACAATGAATGGTTTATACAGGTGCTATTGATGAGAGAATTATTTCAAAGTAAAATTAAAGATATTGGCCAGACGTATCTCAGAGAAAAACATTAACACTGTGAAAACTTAAGAGGAAAATAAGAGTGTGATATTAAATCAGTCCTGTAAAATGACAATATAGAAAATGGAAGAGATATTTGAAGACAAAGTCTGAGTATTTCCCAGAATTATGAATATATTAAACATATATTTCACAAAGCCTCTCAAGTCCTAAATAGATGCAAAATAAACCCACCTAGCAATATTATCAGGAAAATGTGTAAAGGAATTTATAATTAAGACCAAGAGATTTTCAAAGCAATGGGAAGAAAAGTACAGCAAAAAATGAAAACTAATATCCAAATAGCAAATATTGAAATGAGAAGATAAGAAAAGACATCTTCAAATTGCTGATAAAAATAATTTTTATATTAAAACTTTAACATGGACAAATTCACCACCCAAATCATCTAACTAGAAGAAGCGTAGAGCTAATAAAAATTAGATTTAAATTAAAAATCTTATTAGAAAATGTGATTTCTATATAATATTAAAATATTTAATTTGCCTTGCAGATACAACACTTTAGGACTATTCATATGTAACAAGCTAATTTCAAATATAATAATACTAGAATTAACAGAATTAACAGGAGACTTGACAATTCCATCTTCCTAGGGAATAATTATATACAAGTTTGTACATATTTGGGAGTTAACAGAAAGAAAAATAGTTTGTGTGTGTGTGTGCGCATATATGTGAAGAATAAAATTAACATGGATATAACATTTTACATAAAGAATAGTAAATCCAACAACTCAAAGATGCAAATTATTTCATGCATATATTTAATACCCAAACAAGTCTCTAACAAACACTCCACAATCAAAAATCATACCATATTGAATGTATTCTCTAAACAAAGTATAACCAATTTAGAAAAAAAAATCCAGAAAGATAAAAATATTTGTAAATACAGGAAAAAATGCTTCTAGGAAACTAATTATTAAGGTGGGTATCATAAGAGATATTAGAAAATACAAATGGAAAGTAAAAACCATAGTTTTCAAAATGGTAAATTGCAAGGAAAGAAGTAAAGGAGAATTTCAGTTATAAATGCCTTTATTTTAAAAGAATAAGATTCGGCATTGACGGATATAAAACTCAAATGACAATGGAGATGTGTTGCTCAGACATCTTTCAGTGAATCTGCTGCGAGGAGAGCTGTTCCTGGATAGACTCCAGCTGCTGCTCTGTTGTGTCTGTCAGTCACTGTCTGCATGCCAAGGTTACATTATCCCTGTGCCTCTCACAGACCATGACTGAGCACAGCAGGGATACTGGAGCTGGGCCATCCTTGCCCAAGTCAATCCTTCACAGCAAGGGGCAACTCTAACAGGTGCTTTCTACTTTTGTGATCTCCATTTACCTGGCCCACCTGAGACTTCCATCCAATTCTCCATCCATGTCTCTCATTTCACAGATAGCAACACTGCATTATGGTTTGATGCTCTCACAGTCTACCTCTACTTCATTCCCCCTTTATCCTTCCCAGGCAGGAGTGGCTGCCCAATCACTAGCAAAGATAATTTACCTTGATGAGCAGGAGGAGGTAATAGAACTATTACACAGGGAAGCAGAGAGAAACACCTATGAATCTTATGAAATTCATTTTGGCTCCCCTTGGTATCACTTGCTCAATTGTAGCAGTGAATGGATTGGGAAAGAGGCCTGGGAGTCCTATGAATAACAAGACTTATTTTCCTAATGAACAAGAGTCTGAGCCAGAACACTAAGTAGGAGATCAAGAACATAATTAAGGAAGGAGACAATGACTTTTACAACTGTTATCATGGAGGCTTAGTTCCTTACTTAAGCTGTACTTAATACTTTTTTTTTTTCTTTCCAGAAAAAAGACTTACAAATATAAGGATTTTCTGATTTGGGGAAATGTCTGGGAAAGACCATCTGTGTGGTCTGAGGGATGGATTACAGGGGCACGCTAGGGAACCGCTCATGCTTTCCTCCAGGCACACTAGCTAAGAGGAGTGAGGTTGGCAGACAGCTTCCTTATTTCATGCTCATATCTGCAACAGTGTTCCCTTCAAAGCCACACTCCCCTGGATGCAGTGGTGGTATTAGGACTTGGCGATTCTTGCCTAGTATGGAATTCCTCTTAGGGCAATCTTTGTTCTGAGGCTCGCTGTCATCCTGGTGGAGGCATTCTCAGAGCCGTACTTCAGATTGAAGATTTTTTTACCCAGTGTTCTTCCTGCCTGCTCTTTTCACAGATGCCAGGTCTGTATCATGGTCTGAAGGCCCTCTGATCCTGTCCATCTCACTTGATATTCATAGGCGTTTCCTCAGAGTACATATTGAATACAAAATTCCATCTTGAAAACTGCTTCTCAGAAGGACCTGACTTAAAAAAAAATCAAGAAGTCAAAATAAAACAACTAAAACAAGAGAACATAGCCAAAGAAATAAAAACTAACAAAAAATGTAGAAATTAATAAAATAGAATACCAAGTTGAAATAAAAGGGATCACCAAAACCAAAGGATTTCTTAAAAGCATTATTAAAACTGATGATCTAAAGTCAAGACTTATGAAAGAAAACTAGAGTACACACAAAAAAAACTATGAAAGAAAATAAATCAAAGTATCATTAAACATAGGCCATTAGGTATAATTCTACATTATGAGGTCAACTCATTAAGCAAGAGAAGATAAGTAATGTTCATCCAGTTTGGGGATTCATCATTCAAAAAATATTCTCAGAAATAGGAAGAATTGTTCTTAGAGTTAGCAGCCATTAGTAAGGTTAACTATAGTATAGCAAAAAAGATGGGAGAGATCAGTAAAGGAATTGGTATTCCAGGATCATAGCAGGAACTATTCAGTTCTTCAGTGTATCTCAAAAATCAAGAGGAAGAGAAAGAAAAAATAAAACACACAAGCAGTGAAGTATGCTGTCTTCTATTATTGCCACCCATTACCTCTGCCTCCTGATATTTAATCCCTTGCATAATTCCTTCTCCTTGAGTATGAGCTGAAGCAATGAACTATTTAATAAACAGATGAAGATGGCATTCATGGAATATCACTTCCACAATTAGTTTAAAAAGATTATAACTTTCATCTCAGTAATCTCTTTTCCCTCCTCCCTTCATTTCTCTTCTTTGTCTTCATCTTCATTTTCCTCCTCCTATACCTTCATCTCCTCTTCCTCCTCACTTCTCTTTTATTTCTTCTTTTCTCCCCCTTTTTTCATCACTGGATCAATTCCAAAAACTCACAAGAACTGAATTTTTCCAACAATTAGTAGGTGGTCTTAAAAATGGATCTTTCCCCTATTCAACCTTGAGATGATTTGGCCCTGCCCTGTTTGACACCTTGGATAAGTCTGGTGAGATACTTCCAGCCAGAATACAGTGAACTAAGCCACACCCTGATTCCTGACTCCCAGAAACTATAAGGTTATGTTTGAAGAAGATACTTTCTGAAATAGCAATAGAAAATTAACACAAATAATTATTTAAACAGAAAAGATTACTGCAAACAACTTTTCATATGAGAGAACATAATTAAAAATAGAAAAAAAATTCTGGAACCGAAGATATAATCTAAAAAATTTGTCCTGAGCAAAGAAAAAGAACTCCCTATTCATCCTCTAAAGCATTAGAGAAATGTATTCAGTAGTTAAAAAGATTTACATGATTTACATTAACAATGTGCCATACTTAAGACCAAATTGATAAAAGAAATCATCAAATAATTTTAATGTATTAGGCTATTTGTTTTAATAGAAAATTGAATAGTGCCAAACAACTTTGTTTAGCACTTAGATTTATGTCAAAGTAATGTATTTTACATTTTTCCTTCTTCTTCAGTACTAATTGTATTATGAATTGACAAGTGAATTTCTAGACATTTAACATTATAATTGAAGGCTCTATGTTACATAAATCAATTTGAATTGCCCATTCGAAATTATTGCATTTATAAATCTGTCTAACACCATACAAAAACTTAGAAATATGCTAGGCATTTAATTATAGTAGGTGTATTGGGTATATCCCAAAAGATTTGTGTTTGATTATGATCAGAACATTTAGACCAAAGCAAAATAGAAAAATATTTTGAATGATTTATAGATTTTTGGTAAAATAAGCATTTTTCAAAAATATACTAATTATTCTGAGGAATAGCAATTAAGTAGGCCAGTTACTCATGTGGAATTTTAACAGAATTAAGGCACCAATAATGAAAGATGAAATAATAAGAGTATAGTTGTTTTTACATAACAATGAAGATAATACAGAAGTTTCACTAAATGCAAGGTCATTAAGAGAAATAAACCAAATGTATATTTTAGCACTGGGGAATAGAATTCTGAAAAGATCATTTATTGAGAAGAAAATGTAACAATACAGAAATTATTATAGAAACACATACACTTTGATAATCACATAAAGTAAAAGATTATAATAATCATATGGACTTAAGTAAATGTTAAAAGGAAATTTCTTCTCTTATTATTCTAACCTAATTCCACTTAGCTGGGTTAATTTTGCTCCAGAAAACATTTAGCAGTGCCTGGAGACAAACTTTGCTTTGTTTTTCAACACTGGAGATGCTGCTGTGAACTAGTGGTTGTAAGATTAAAATGTTGCTCAATATCCTACACCATGCAGGATGGTCCCACACATATCAGAGAACAGCCTGGCAAAAATGTCACTAGCACCTCTCTGTAGAAAGCCTCCTCTCACCCCTCTCCTGACATGGTTTTATTAACAGCTATAGTTTATATTTCCACTTCTAAGGAAATGATTTAAAAACGTATATATCCATTCCCAGCCTCTTTGCTGAGATCCAGATTCCATTTATCCCACCATCTGCTTGGTCTGTATTCCCTGCTGGTTGTCAGAGACGAGACGTCTGAGCTTGTCATCCCTCTATCTGAATTCCTGTTCATATTCTTTGTCTCAGCAATAATTATCCAAATGAAAATTCAGAAATAGGTAGATGTCTTGGACATATTTCATCTACCGGCTCCCACTTCTAATCCATCATAGAGTTTTATTAATTATAGCATTTTATAGCTCTCAAATCTAATCGTCTTCAAGTCAGCAGCTGCTACACCACACCCAGCTGTACCTTTGTCCTTTTCTAAGACATTCAAATGCACATGCTACATACATGCAAATTGCACACTCACACTGGATTATCTTTTCAAATGCAAGCAAGATACTGTTATTTGCCTAAGGCCATTTAATGATAAAATCCTTATTCTACCTCACAAACTCCTGTGATATTTGGCCATCACTTCTGACTGGGCTCCTTTTGCAATACTATTTACTTATTTACTGAGTGCTCCCTACTTCAAAGAATCTAATACTCACCATAGCCAGTCCTCATCTTATCAGTTTTTTTGCCATTGACTTTCTTACACTTTCTTTACATAGTAATATATATTTATTTTGTATATGCAAATAATGGCTATCTTCAGGATTATACCCCATATAGATATCATTTTTTAAAATAACCAGTATTCAATAGATCAATAGACTTAATTCAGAATCCTTGTTATATTATCATGATATTGGCAGAATTATGTGTGTATATGTATGAATATTAATATTGGACTAATAAGACAACCCAACTCCTAGAATATTATCTGCTATGTAATAAATATTTCAAAATATTTGATAAGTGGATAATGAAGATAATCATCCCTACGTTATATTGATCGAGTTAAGTTTCATTCAAGTAGAAAGGCAACAATATATTTAATAGCAGGACCCAAGTTCTCAACATATGAATCTTTGGTAGACACGTTCAAACCACATCTAAATCATAGCATAATTGATCCAGCAATCAGACTCCTGGGTATATTGTAGGTATATGTTAAAAGGCAATTAAATCAGTATTTTGAGCACTATCTCTACTTCCTCATTCAATACAGATTACTAGATTAATTACTTTTTAATGTATGGAATTAATCTAAGTGTCTATTGATGCACTGGTGTGTGAATAAAGAAAATATATGTGTGTGTGTGTGTGTGTGTGTGTGTATAATTCAATGTAATATTTTTCAGTCTTGAAAGAAAGAAATCTTGTAATTGCAACAAGATAAATGGATTAAAAGGACATGAGGCTAAGTTAAAACAAGCCAGGCATATAAACACAACTACCACATGATCTCACTTATTTGTGAAGTTTATCAAAGTTGAATTACTAGAAGCAGATAAGAAAGATGATTTCAATTGGTTTCACAGTTTGGCTATTGTGAATTGTGCTGTTATAAAACATAGATGTGACTATGTTCATGCAGTATGCTGTTTTTAAGTCCTTTGGGTATAGACCAAGGAGAGGGATAGTTAGGTCAAATGGTGGTTCCATTCCCAATTTTCCAAGAAATCTCCATACTGCTTTCCATATTGGTTGCATCAGTTTGCAGTCCCACCAGCAGTGTATGAGTGTACCTTTTTCCCCACATCCTCTCCAACACTTACTGTTGTTTGTCTTCATAATAACCTAGATGCCCTTCAATAGATGAATGGATAAAAAATGTGGTATATATACACAATGGAATATTACTCAGCAATAAAAGAGAATGAAATCATGGCATTTGCAGGTAAATGTATGGAGTTAGAGAAGATAATGCTAAGTAAAGTTAGCCAATCCCAAATAACCAAATGCTGAATGTTTTCTTTGTATAAGGAGGCTGATTCATAGTGGGATAAGGAGAGGGAACATGGCAGGAATAGAGGAACTCTAGATAGGGCAGAGGAGTTGGAGGGGAAAGGAAACGGGTTAGAAATGATGGTGGAACACGATGATCATTATTATCCAAAATACATGTATGAAGACATGAATTGGTGTGAATATACTTTGTATACAACCAGAGATACGAAAAATTGTGCTCTATATGTATAATAAGAATTGTAATGCATTC
>NW_026000211.1:17529842-17535618 GCF_001458135.2 Marmota marmota marmota | reverse complement strand
TGTGTTATAAATTCATTTAATTTTAGATAGTATAGTAACTAAGAAAGTTAGAACATTAAATAAAATTTGAAATGTATTTATTCTACTACCTGCATTACAGATGAGAAATATGGAAGTCAGAAAATGCTCAAGGTTTTAGCAGATAATAAATTGGGATTAAACCTGAAATGGTAGTGGATCTTACTACCTGGGTTTTACTATGAGATTTATAGAAAATCACAAAGATAATTAGAGTTTACAAATATTCTTCAATAATATTATCATTACAACCTCAAAGTAAGTGCTCATGATCATTTAAGGTTTTTTTTTTTTGTAGATATAAATATGGACATATTAGTAGTGCACTAGTAAAGGTTTAATATACTTGCTCTATTTTTCAAAGTATGCCTATGCTTTCGTGTAAATTTTATTAATATGAAGCATTTGTAGGAAACATTTTAAATTAGATTATAATAATCAATACTTTTTATTGTTACCTCTTAATAGCCTATTCATCCTCACAGAACACTATTTTTTGTGTTTTGCTGAATTTTCTATCAGTAACAAACCAACTAAGGTTACAATTGATGAATACCTTTAGGTCCAACATAAATTTTGTTTAATATTTTTATTTTGATTAATGAGTGAGATTAAGTAGAAATAATGAGGATGCATATTGAAAATACACTAATTTGGCAATGACATGAATAGCTTATTTCCTCATTCAGGTTATACTTTCCAAAAAACTGAATGATTATTTTTTTTTTAAATTAAGCTATCCTCATTGTAACACCTACAAATGCAAAACTCTTTTACATTTCAAATGCAGGATTAATGTTTTCTACATCAGTTTATGAAGTTTAGAAAATCAACAAAACAATAACTCGAGACCAGGTTAATTTACAGAGTTCTTTGAATACCATGGAGTAAATATTCTGATTATGGCTGATTATCTAGTTAACTGTTATGTTATTGAAAGTTATATGGAGATGATCTATACAATAGCACAACCTTACATAGTACTCTCACAATCGATGTAAATAATCTCAAAAGCATTAATAATTAGGTAATAATAAATTTTGACCATTCCTTATGTTTTAATATAATTTAATTTTAAAATAATGTCTTTAACAACTGGTCAAGAAATACCTGAAGATTTAACAATTGGCTCTCAGGAGCCACTTAGGAATTTATTCTAATATTACCTCTGGGACTTATGTGTCATAAATAAAGATTATAAATTCGGATATAGATGTTATGTGAAAATTATATTCAATTTAGTATGAGCAGGATTGCCAAATTATTTAGCAACTGGCATGGTTTGGCACTAGCCTGCCTATCCATAATACCTGTGCAGTGTAACCAGTCAACCCTGAGCTCTGGATGTGAGTTTAGAAAAGATTATGCGATATAATGAAAAAGGACCACAACCTTGCAACCACTGAAAAATAAGCAAACACTTAGAAGCAAGAGCAAGAAAGTATTTTGAGATAATAAGAGTATGAAGTGTGTCCTGGTGAAAAACACTATATAAGTTTAAGTACTTGGGTTTGGGCTTTGCTTGGGAGCACTACATACATATTTGGTCATTGAAGATTTTAAATCAACTCACTTGAGGTGCTTGGAGATGAAGAAGCAAATGTAAATCAGCATTTTCTATGCCCTCAAAGACCTTATAGCTGAAGTCAGCCTATGGAAATATCTGCTTCAGCAGATCAAATAGATCAAACACATCCTAGCTAAGGGCAAAAAAAGACCTGTGAACAGTATGTATGGAACAAGGGGTGCAGAGTAATTAAACTTTTCAGAGGGATCATGGAAGATTTCACCTGATAAACAGATGTTTAAATTGAGTGACAGATAAATTTGATTAAAAAAAAAAAAAGAGGGTTCACTGTCCTTAAAAGCAAAGTGCCAAAGAAGAAAAAGTACCAAGGGACAGAGTAGCAGAGAAGTTCAATGAAGCAGGGAAACAGAATGGTTATAAGGTTAGTGACTGGCTATTTAAACAGAAAATAATCAGGAGTCAGTGAAATGTCTTACATGTTAGCCTAAGGAACTTGGATTTTATCCTGTGGGAAAGAAGATTTGGCTTTTTAAAACTGAAGCAGTTTTGCTTCTTAAAATAGAAAATTTGATGGCTACGTGTGGGAAGATACTAATGTCAGGGAGGCTATTGCAATCACCTAAATGAGAGATGATGAGAATCAAGAGGCAGAGGTTAATAGGAGAGAGGAGACTCCACTAAACAGAAATACTTGGGCAACCTAAATCTGAACTGATAGGCTCCTTTCTGCTGGGAGTGAGAAAGGACACAATGCATCCTGGAACACCTAGCTGTAAAGAGGAGATAGATGCTTATGCCATTTACAGAGAGAAAATATAGGAAACGAGATTTTTGCAAAAGGTGGATGATACTTTCCTGCCTTCTTCTGTGGAGCTCTAGGTGGGAGCCAGAGGTATAGATGGATCTGTTTAGAGGTAGAAATTGATCTGGAAGTGTGTAAACAGCTGAGGAGATAGCTTAGGTGCAAGGATAATTTTGGTTAAAGCAGCGGATGAGATGTCAGATAAAATAAGCTGTGCCTTTCAATTCCTCAGCCAGATCCTAGATAATCATTGTTGGGATTCCCAAGAGCAGCGTGGGAGGCTGGATATTAATAATTTAAAATGTGAGTGGGAGCCGAGGAAAAGGAAACACTGAACCTCTTTCAAGTAGCTGGGTGGTGAAATAACAGAAGAAGACAAAGAGAGAGCTTAATGAAAAGAGAGTGTTGCACTCCAAGGCAGGGTACATTTCTATGTCTTCAGCACTTAGTGAATCCAACCTATGACAATACTTTTGTACAGGAACTGACACCTCAAGTTATACTTTACATTAATGATGAAGACAGCCCTTTCTAAGAGTAACATGGAAATAGTAAATTAAAACAAATATATTCAGAAGTGGTAAATTATTAAATGATGATTACTTCCTTTTTAGTAACTTACTTTACAGAGGGTGAATTTTTTAGCATTATTCTTTTCATTATATTAAGAATATGCCAATCTTATGGAAGATGTCTATCAAGTATATAAGGGTAAGTAAAAACAATTCATTTGTAGGAAATCTCAGGTGGGGGAGAGAAAAAGACATGAATTAGCATGCCAAGGTTAAATAGCCCTGATCTAAACAAAGATCTTTTCATCTGTTCCAAAAGTACAGAAATTACACATACACACAAAAATATTCATTGGTACTTCACACATATTCCCCAGGCACAAAATTTTCTAATAGCACTATTCTAGTTTCAGTAGGGAAGCAGGTTCAGTTTCCTCTAGAATATATAAATATGTTTGAGGACTCAAACATTTGCTAACTGATAGAACACATTTTTCTAACTTGACCACATTTCAGTTTCATATAGGTAATTTTAATGGAAATGGTAATTTTAATGTTGAGAAATGTATCAAGAGTAAATATTCAGGCAAAATTTCTTTGGAATTTCAAATAAGTCTGACTTTTAAGGCTTTTAAACTAAACAACTGTAAATGTTCTAAGAAATGTTACACAAAGTACCCATCAGCTACCAATATGTTTAAACTATTTTAATGCTGCTGTATATTACTTTATGGATCTTACATCTTTTGAGCTCCTAGTCCTGCAAGAATCACTGATTTAATAAATAACAAAAAGGACCCTGCTTCTTAATGATTATACTTCAAACATTTGCATCTTACCAGATTTTAAGTGTGAACATAGTTGTATAGGTTAGTTTATGTTCTTTTAATTATTTATTTTATTCCAATAACATTTCTACTGAGATTTATGTGCTTCCTCTGTGTATATATTTATACAAGCCTTGCCTTTTTGATGCTCAGGTTTACCTTAAATCTATCTTTTCAACCAATTGATAAAATATAACGTATGATGGAAAAAGCCACAAAGCCAAATGACTGTACACATTCTACATGATCATTTTTACTACCAAACAAAATGATTTTTTTTGTTTTAAATGTACCCAGAGTTTAATTTATAGGTATATCTGAGTGATGACATGAAGTGGGAAGTCAGTGCCATTTTAAAAACTGTATTACTTGTGGTATGACAGGCACATGCCACACAGAGCCAGAGGAGGGAGTGCCAGAGCTGGTCAGAAGGTACAAGGAGCAAAGGGTAAACAGCTGAGAACTTTTGTTGCTATCACAGAGGGAACTTGTTGGTAGGAGACCTCCATTACTGGTGAAAAAAGTGAAACACAAATGTGGGGGATTGTGACTGGAAGATTTATAATATAATTTATCTTATCCTGAAAATACAGGGATGCTCATGTACATATACAACTTGGACCATTGGTTGGGTCTGTGATTTTAAAATATCAAATTATCAATTATACAATATCAAGAATGATTATGACACTCTCAACTGCTTTATAATATCTAAACATTTTATTTATACTACAAAAGTTATAGATGTTAACTGTCAATGATTATTAAAACCACCCGAGATAGGCATCATTAAGTTTTCTGTTACTGAGACCAAAATACCTGACAAGAACAACTTAGAGGAAGAAAAGTTTATTTTGGCTCATGGTTTCAGATTTCAGTCCATTGTTGGCCAACTAAATTGTTCTAGGCCCAAGCGAGGCATAACATCATGGCAGCAGGGCTTCTGTGGAGAAAAGCTGCTCACCTCAGGATGGCCAGGAAGTAGATAGAGGGAAGTGAAGGGGATTCAGGGAAGATGAACTCTTCCAGGGCACATTCCCAGTGACCCTCGCATCCAGTCATACCCCTTACTTGCCCCCAGTTAGAATATCCCTGCATTAACACATGAGTTTAGGGAGATATTCCCATATCCAAATACATATAGATGATAGACCTATAAATACACAATTTTGTATTCTATCCACCTTGAAGATGCCTTGGTAATTTTTAGAATTGTGATGTACTCTCACTATTGACTTAAAATAGGTGGAAGTAAATGAAATATACTCACTGTATTTTTATACCACATAGATAACCATTTCTATGGTCATTGATACAATTTTTTTTATTAAATATCCCAGCAATAGTAGATGTTTAGGTTCACATCAAATATATGCATTTTTTTTTCTCAAACCTTCAAAAGCATATATAAATTTATATAAAGAATATTCTAAATGATTTAAGATGATTACAGAAAACTAGGAATAAGTGGTTCTAGTGTAAGGCTTTCTCCTAATGGGCTGATCATAGTGTAAGTCGGAATGTGTTATACAGAATGGAAAACGTAATCTTAACTTAGTCCTTTCTTGTTCTCTAAAATGGTGAAATTTAATGAAGATAAATTGGAGTGTTAGGGAAAGAAATATTGAAGAATTAATGGCATATATTTGAATACTGTTGCTATTCCAGATGTCTGTTGATGCAGGAAATTAAGACACCTAGAAGGACAAGGAAAGATCCAACTTCATCAAAGAAAGCTGATAAATAAATGCTAGCAAGGAATCAAAACCCTGACTAAACCTCCAGAGGTTCAAGAGGAGGTTTAAATTTCACTGAAAGGACTAAAACTCACACTATTAAGTATTGTAAATTTTGTTCCTGATATATTGTCAGGCTAAAGTAATTAGGGGGACTGAGCACAAATGTGGGAATTTGCAGGAGCTTGCAAGTGGGTAGACATGAAGAAGGCAAAGACAAACACAAAGTCGGTTCTCTGAACTATAGGATATATTCTAGAAACAAAACACTGTAGAAATCAATGACACTTTGCAGAGTGCATCAAAGGAAGAAAAGATATCATACAATTCATGGTATCAAAAAATTTAATTCC
>NW_026000211.1:17513935-17524831 GCF_001458135.2 Marmota marmota marmota | reverse complement strand
AAAGAGAATTTCCCATACTTTTGAAGGTTCAGCTATGTATATGTTTCTTTATTATGCCATAAAATAATCCATTTCTCTTTAGCTTTTACTCCCCCTCCCCCACCTTCATGTTCTGTTACATCTTTACAATTTTTATTTGTTCTTTTTAGTATACATGACTGTACAGTAGTTTGACATATTATACAAACATGGAGTATAACTTATACACACATGGAATATAACT
Source organism: Marmota marmota marmota (assembly GCF_001458135.2). NCBI lineage: Eukaryota > Metazoa > Chordata > Mammalia > Rodentia > Sciuridae > Marmota > Marmota marmota. The sequence continues at coordinate 17,524,608 of NW_026000211.1, read as the reverse complement.
CATTCTAATTAAGATCCCATTCTTTGGGTTGTACAGGAAGTGGAGTTTCACTAGCTGTGTATTCATATATGAACATAGGAAAGTTATATCTGATTCATTCCATTGTCCCGGCTATTCCCATCCCATGCCCTTCCTTTCATTCCCCTTTGTCTATTCCAATGAACTTCTATTATTTTCTCCCTCACCCCTCGTTGTGTGTTAGCATCCACATATCAGAAAATTTGACCTTTGATTTTTGGGGGGATTGGCTTATTTCACATAGTATTATATTCTTCAGATCCATTCTTTTACTGACAAAAGTCATAAAGTTGTTCTTTATGGCTAATATTCCATTGTGTATATATAACACATTTTCTTTATCTATTCATCTTTTGTAGGAAACCTAGGTTGCTTCCAAAGCTTTGCTATTGTGAACTGAGTTTCTATAAACATTGATGTGGCTTTGTCCCTATAGTATGCTGATTTTAAGTCTTTTGGGTGTAAACCAAGGAGTGGGATAATTGGGTCAAATGGTGGGTCCATTCCAATTTTTCTGAGGAATATCTACATTGCTTTCAGGAGTCATGGTACCAATTTGCAGTCCCACCAGCAATGTATGAGTGTATCTTTTTCTCCATATCCTCTACAACATTTATTATTACTTGTATTCTTAATAATTGCTATTCTGACTAGAGTGAGATAGAAATATCAGTGTAGTTTTAATTTGCATTTCTCGAATTGCTACAGATGTTGTACATTTTTTGACCAGTCATATTTTTCCTCTTCTTTGAAGTGTGTGTTAGTTCCTTTGCCCTTTTATTGATTGGGTTGTTCGTTTTTTTGGTGTTAAGTTTTTTGAGTTTCTTTTATATTCTGGAGATTAATGCTTTACTTGTGGTATTGGTGGCAAAAATTTTCTCCCATTCTATATATTCTCTCTTAGCATTCTTGATTGTTTTCTTTGCCGTGAAGAAGTTTTTTGTTTGGTACTATCCCATTATTGATTGTTAATTTTACTTTTTGCACTTTAGGAATCTTGGTGAAGAAGTCAATTCCTAAGCCAACATGATGGAGTATTGGGCCTATATTTTCTTCTTTTTTTAACATTTATTTTTTAGTTGTAGGTGGACACAATACCTTTATTTTACTTTTGTGTGGTGCTGAGAATCAAACCCAGTGCCTCACACATGCTAGATGAGGGCTTTACCTCTGAGCCATAAGCCCAGCCCCCTACATTTTCTTCTTTTAAGCATAGGTCCTTTATTCACTTTGAATTGAGTTTTGTGCAGGGTGAGAGATAGGGATTCCATTTCGTTATGCTACATATGCATTTACAGTTTTCCTAACAACATTTGTTGTAGAAGTCTTTTCTCCAATGTATGTTTATTGTGCCTTTTTCTAGTATGAGATAACTGTATTTATGCAGATCTGTCTTTGTGTCTTCTTTTCTATTCCATTGGTCATTTTAATTGAACCCTACTGAATCTTTAATTCTACATTATTTTGTCAATAAGATTTTGGGTCTCTTAATATGAAGGTTTTGTTTTCTAGTGTAAAATTAAGAATAAACAAAAACTTGAAATTGTTTCCCAGATTGTACAAACAAATTATTTCTAGAAATAAACTTTGTTTGACTATTCATGATACTCCTTAATATTAGTCTGTCTTGGATTTAACAGTGACACAAGTTGTTTTTCTTTTAATGCTTTCCTTGACCAACTAGGATTTATGAGAAAGATTTTCTAAAATGTAGCCTTTGATTACACTCTATACTTGGAGGTTGGCCCAAATCCCTCTTGTGTCCTTTACTATTTTGATTGGTCGATGTGCACTGTTTTTGTCAGTGTTTCTCCTCCTTAAGGAGCTGTGCTGCTACTGTACACCTGCCATTAGCTGTGGTGTTCTTCATAGCCTAGTTTTCTTATATTTTACATATCTATCTGAACATTTGAAATTATTATTAATTCTGGAATGAGCTATAACATTTTGGTGTTACTTAGAATCATTTTTGCATTTCTCAGGATGCAATAATGTCCCAACAATTCCAATAACTTCTGTCTTTCCCATCCACAATTTTCATGCTATTCACCAGATTTTCAAATTATGGTTTTTCCAAACCTGGATGCAGGAAAGCATGGAAACTTTGGGGAGCAGTGCTCTAGCCAATACAGAGAACAGCTAGAAAAACTAGGGATGTCTACATTTTTGAATGATAAAGGTCATGGGTCTCAGAATTATTAGAAATTATGAAAATTGGTACTGAATGTCTTTCAAACCTTCTTTACAAATTCTCTTTTCAAATTTTTGTTTATTTATTTTGGTACTGGGGATTGAACTTGGGCTCACTTGACCTCTAAGCTACTTTCCCAGTCCTATCTTGTATTTTATTTAGAGACAGGTCTCACTGAGTTGCTTAGGACTTTGCTTTTGCTGAGGCTGGCTTTGAACTGGTGAACCCCCTGCTTCAGCCTCCAGAGCTGCTGGGATTACAGCCGTGCACCACTGTACTGAGCTGCAAATTCTCTTTTGCAAGAAATAAAACCTAGAAAGAGTCGTGTGTGTGTGTGTGTGTGTGTGTGTGTGTGTCTGTGAGATCTTCATCTGCCTTATAGAGATTGGAGAACTGTAAACAAATCTAGCATGGTATAGTTTCCCAGTTCAATTATATAGATTTTAGCCTATAGCATGTTGTATACCTCATTTATTTTAATTCAAGGTAGCTTTATTTGATAAATATGTCTTATGGATATACTCATCAAACAAACAAATTATATATGTACTTAACTATATATATATATATATATATATATATATATGTAGTTTTGTTTATATATGTATATATATATAGTTATATATATATAGTGTGTGTGTATGTGTGTGTATATAGATAGATAGATAGATAGATAGATAGATAGATAGATATCGTATTGTACCACATCTGCTTGCAGCAGAATTGTGAGCCTTCTTAATTTCATTGCATTTCAGTACATAGTATATGTTTCTATTAAACATTTTCCTAAAAAATATTCTTCCTATTATTAAAAACACTACCAATTTCAATTTAAATTAAATTTCAAATCTTGTACACATTTGAGTTGTCACTATGTCATTTCTTTGATGCCTTCTTTGGTTTTATAGACATTCACTCCATTATCTTTCTGTTTTCCAGTCATATTTTGAAAAATAATTTGCTAAATCCAAAATCTTGCAGTTTAAGGTCCTCATTGAATGAATGCTCTGGTAAAAGACTTCTAATTCATTTTGAGCAAAATACAACTATAATTTAGTTGACTTATTTATGAAATAAATGTACTACCCTTATTCTAAACTTTTTGTGGAGAGGGATGGAGGGTTTTATAATAGCAAAACAATTACAAATGATAAATAACTTAGAAGACATTGCTGTTACCAAAATTGAGCTATTACATATTTACCATACTAAGGAAAGTGGAGTACTGGCAGAGAGATGGGCATTGACATCAATGGGACATGTGGAGAACCCAGAAATAGACTCACACAAGTATGCCACATTAATTTTTTGACAAAGGAACAAAAACAATTTAATGTAGGATGGATAACCATTTTAACAGATGGTGCTGGCACAAATGGTTATAGATAGGCAAAAAAAAAATAAATGAATACAATAAAAGGAACTATCAAAACTCAAAATGGCTCATTGACTTTAACTTAAACTATAAAACTATAACACATCAAGAAAACAAAAAGGAGAAAATCTTTAGGAGGCTACCACTAGATCATGATACCTAATATCAAAATTAATTCCAGAAAGAGATAAACTGACATAAAGTATGCATTTGAAATCATTGAATAAACACTGGTGAAAGACCCTATTAAAGAATAAAAGATTAAATTGCATAAAAGACCAAATTGCACCATGCAAGAGAGTATTACATCCCACATAATCTAGAGGACTTGCATCTAGAACATGAAAGATCTCTCAAAACACAACAATGAAAGTTAGAAACAGGCGTCAATACTTTATCAAAGGGTATGCAAAATTACAAAGATGCTCAATGTCATTAGTCATTAGGTAAATGCAAATTAAACAATGTGATGTCACTAGACTCCTATCAGATTATCAACAGAGGTTAAGAATGAGGAAAGATTTGGTGTGGTCATACAGGAGTACCATGTTTCCATTTTATTATATAAACACCTACATTTTGTTTCATGGCAGTCAAAGGGTAAAACATTTACCATCTCTCCCTTTACAGATGAACTGTATTTCCCCTTGACCTATGTCCACTCTTCACCAGGAATCCTGAGACCGTGTGTCCAGCTCCCACAATTTCTCACATTTATAACTCTCTCCACTGCTTCCACACATCATGCAATCTTATCACAGCCCTGGCACATCTGACTGACACAACTAATGCCTTCCAAGAACAACATCATCATATATTTCCATCATTGCTAAACCAAAGGAATTGGACATTGCTAGCTGCTAGTATTCAAATATATATTTGTTTTTGAAAGAAGATTTTCCCCTCTGTGTAAGCACTAGGAAAAAAAAAGATGTCTTTTTCAGACCTTTTGAATTGAACCAGAGTTTTAAAATGGATATGCTTTAACTTGTTTGTCTTATGCACTGCTGAAGGTTACATTGGCATAAGTAAGAAGGACAATCTACCAAATATAATTTAACTAACTGTGCTTTGTTGAACTGGATAGGAAGCTTGTGTAAGAGTAAGCGTTGCCCCTGCTTCTAAAGACATGATTTGCCCATTGGCATTCCAGAACCCATGTTTTGTTTGTTTGTTTGTTTTTTCCAGTTGCACGAAATAATATTGCTAAGGAGAATAAATCTTTCTCCTCGTGAAGTTCTATCTTTTCACTGGGAATGTAGGCTTTTCTCAGGGACCTCTGTGAATAAACTGTTGACGGAATGGCATATATACTTCTGGCTTCCAGCATGTTGGAATGTCAAGAAGTTTTAGGTTGGACCATTGGTTTATCTGAATACAGTTATAATTCTTCTGAGGAAAGGGACAATCTGTAATAGAGAGTAATGTCCGTCATGTCTACCTAGCCTCTAGTCACCATCTCTGCTTTACATAGAACTTCCAGATTTTTATTTTGATATTTACTTTTCACAAATACAGGGTATATGTGCTTGAGGGAGGTTGACTCAATCCAAGTTTTGGTTCGAGGCATTCTAACCAGCCAGAGTAATCCATCCAGGATTGGTCAGAAAACCCTTATCCAAGTTCAGTCCTTGCATGGCATTTCTCTAATCTCACAAAATTGAGCACAAGATTAATTCAGGTCTGCCAGTCAGAAAGAATTGTGATGAGAGCTGACAAAGACAGTTTCTTGAGTCTCATGAGAAAACTAGAAAATGACTTCCTTACTTATGCATGATATATCCTAAGGTTATGAAGTCACAAGACGCAGAAGTGCTTCACTCCTATGGGACAGGACACATTCAGGGTGAATGTGATAGCACAGACAGCAGAATGGAAAGAAAGTAAGCAATGGATGATATTTCATTAAGCTGCTAAATATATAAAACTAGAAACCACCCACCCTCTGATCTTTCCTGAGGTTGTTTTTAAGCGACTCTGTTGCTTTCCCAAATTTTCAATCCTAAGACTATCTAATGGAAACTATTCTCCCCTTATTTAAAAATACTACATCATATATATTTTGTGATGTATATTTTTCTTATTTAACATTGAAGAAGTGAGGGCATTTTATTATGAATGACTTAACAATGTTTAAGAGCATTGTTTCTTTGTGGTATATAAAACCATTGTGCATGTTTGATCGATTGTAAAATAATTTTATAAAACAAGACACACATCTATATGTGCAATACTATTAGTCAAGTATTGATATTTTAATACAACTTTCAAATAAATGTCATTAACATAATTATATAATTTAACATGGAGCCGAATTTATATAGAAATAGTGTCAGTTTCTACAACATAGTCATCAAGAGTTCTAGTTTTTTATTCTTTAAAATAGTTTCAAACATTACTTCTTCTCTAGCTAATAAGGATGATATTCTTGTCAGAGTTCAATCAATATACCTCAAAAATAGCTTTATTGTAATACAGTGGATTTGGGGGCCCAGAAAACCTAAAACCATCTTTTCTAAGGGAAAACAGGAACAAAGCAGCTCAGGAATCCAGGCCACCTTCCCTCTGTTCATTTCCCCTCTTATGCTCCTTTTGTGAGCCTATGATTCCATATCCCTGCCCCTTCATGGAGTTTTGATGAATGTCCAGAACTTTTCATTACTCGTGTGTCTATAAAGTCTTTTCTGATTTTACCCCACACAGGTAGGTTTGAGACATCCAGCTTTGATGTACACAAAATTTACAAGTTTTTTTTTTCAGGGCAAAAGCCATGGCTTATGAACCTTTCCAACTACAGCTCTTAACACAGTGCCTACTATTCAGTATGAAATTAGTATGTGTGGCAGAAATGATGAAAATTGAAGCACAGGGGGTTAAAATACTTTGGCCAATGTTACACAGCTGGATTCAAACCTAAACGTGTCAAACTCCAATTCCTGTGCTCTTTAGTAAAGATGACATCATTCTGCTATTTTTCAGGTATATAGATGAATATCCTCATCTTTTCATTTTATAAAAGAATATAATACAAAACTCAACATCCTCTGTAAGAAAGTTAAAAATAAGGAATTCTCATAAATCTTACTGTAACTATCCACATTATAATCAGAAAAGCACCCAGATGTGACCTCTAAAAATGTGTAAAAATATCAATGAACATTTTTGTGTTTGAATTTACTATGTTCATTGAAAACAAATAATGATATGATTATGAGCTGAAATATGTGGTTATATCAAGGTCTGGGGGAAAAAAAACAATCAGATTTGACCTTGTCAGAATGAAATATTCATTTGAGAAGTACTGCTTTGATAGAATCAAAATGAAATGCCAGCCAGGCCATAGACTTCAGCAATAGGGAAACCTGGATTTAAATTCCACATAAAAATCTATGTGATTTTTGACAACTTAATTAACTTATCCTAACTCTAGTTTTCTGATTCCCATACAAGACTGATAAGACTTACATTAAAAGTGTGTATGTGCATGCATTCATATTAGAAGAGTTTATAGCATTCATGAGATTTGCCAAATATACTTTTGAATGCCGAATGCTGAGACTGAAGACCCACAGATGTTAGGAATTGAGTAGTTAGACAAACCAGATGGTTTATTTGAGCTTAACTTTATGTTCTCAGCTCTCTTTTCCTGGTAACCACACAACCAAGCTGATTTTAAGAATTTTCTTCCTGTTGGAGCAGTTTTTAAGACCTCTGTCCAGTTATCACACATTTACAAACATACACTGGAAAAAGGTCAAGTATTCCTTCCAAGCCCTGTGAGAACTCAACTGGGGCTATATCTTTGCTAAAATGAGTAACCGGAGTAGGCAGATTTCTGTTATCTTCTATGTTGTGGGATATTTAGAGTTGCATGAGAGTCAGCCAAATACCACTGAAATTGTAGTATATATAAATTAAACAGACTAGAACAGAGCTCTATCATTACATTTTGATTTCTGTTGAAAACATATCTGTACGAATTACAGGCCCTCCATCTTAATTATTGAAAATACTGATAAACTTCCAGATGGATAATAATACAAATATTTGTATACAATTATGCAAAACCTGAAATGAGGGCACACCTGCACAAATATGCGTAAATACCTATGTACATATTTTTTTAAAAATTATCTTTACTATTTTGCTCTTAAATACAAAAATTCTTTAACACAAGTTACTTAAAATTTCTATTATGTTTGCTTGTATTAAGTTATTACATGTAACTTGTTTGATAATGAATTTGAAGAGGTACATAATATTATTTTATGCTGAAACTGTTCAAATTTCATGGAGTAATTTTTGATACTTCTAAGTATACTGCATCTTAAAATTTGTCTCTCATATCTAATATGATTATCTCTTGCAAAAACTAAACTAAAACATAAATCGGACAAAAATTTTAAATGTACATGTTATTAAATAACACTGCAGTTGTCATTATATACTTCAAATCCAATTTAAAAAAAAAGTAAGAAAATAACACAAAAATTTAATAATCATAGATGACCTTTTTAAATTAAAATAAAATGGTCACTATGTTTATAAGTATATGTTTCTATATTTACACTTAAACATATTTATATGCATATTTATATAAACAAGTATGAACATTAATAATCTAAGCAAGTTAAAGTTGTTTTATAATTTTGCAGATAGTAATTTAAAGCCAAAGCTTACATGGGAATCTAAAATAAAGTTTCAAGTAAAATCTAAATCTATGGCATGCTATAAAAATAAGGAATGAAGCAATCAAAAGCAATTACAATTTCAATTCTTGTATAAAACTTTGTAAACAGGATCAGGGTTTTTTTTTTCATTATTTGTTGGCTGTGAGATACTATGCAAATCACTCATTTTAAAAATTCGTTCTAATTAGTTAACATGGCAGTAGAATGCACTTTGACATATACATAAATGAAGTATAACTTCACATTCTTATGGTTGTACATGATGTAGAATCACAGAGGTCATGTAGTCATATATGCACATAGGGTAATAGGGCATATATGATTCACTCACTTTTTTATTTAAATATTTATTTTTAGTTGTAGCTGGACACAATACCTCTATTTAATTTATCCATTTTCATGTTGTACTGAGGATCTAAGCCAAGGCCTTGCATGTGCTAGGCAAGCACTCTACCGCTGAGACACAACCCCAGCCCTGATTCACTCACTTTTAAGTCTTGATTTTTTTCCTTCATATTTTACAAGAATATTGAGCCAATTATCTCAAAAAATCCTGCAGGAATACTCTGAGATAAGTACTCTTAGTTTCTTTGGAATATATACAGGGTACCACTAAGGGCAGATAGCCTAGGAAACATGTCACTTACTTTGGAAGTAGGGTGCTAAATTTTGATATTAGCTGCATTCTAGAGACACATGATCTGAACCACAGTATTACAGGTAGAAGGTAGCTACAAATAACATACAAATGGAAATAAATTGTAACTAGGAATCCATCACTAAATTCTTTTTCAATCAGTCACTAATTAGATCTTTATATTGAACTTCAAATGTTTTCATTTTACATGGTTAATTATATTCCTTCATTGTTAATTGTTTTGGCTCTACACAGTACACTTTTTGCTGTGGTCTTTTATCTGCATATGAGTGAGTGTGTGTGTTGTTTGTGTGTGTGTTTAATAACATCTTTGAATTCCATTCAAGTGTCAGTCTGTTGCTTACCATTATTCCTGATAATCCATGCCAACAGAATGGTCATTTCCAAGTTTCAAAGCTAACATAACATTGGCCATATAATCTCAGCCTCTATCCTGCACAATTGTTAGAAGGGCATCTTTAAGAAAGCAGAGTTTACTGAAAGCAAGTGTATTCTTGCTATTCTGTTTTTGGTTTGTTTAAATTTGTGTTTTATGAACTTCAGAAGGTGTGGATGGCCTATTTAGCACACTTCAGATTTCAGGTGAAGATAGGGATTCTAGATAGAGATGGTGTTCAAGACAAATGGACAGAAGATGTTCTGTGTTGGACTTATGAGAGCAAACAGTTAACCAAATTGGATGAAATAGAGCTAGATTCATTCAGGTGAATATTAATTAAGACTTATGTGAAGGTTTTAAAAATCCAGAAGGAACTAGTTTTGGAATTCTAGACTAAGGATATTGAAATGGATTATAAAAGCAATATGAATTACTTTTGAGTTCTGAAATTGGTTATAAATTATAGAAGTTTCACATAAAATAGTTGATGAGTTTACTTTTGATTTGAGATTAGGTGCTTTTTCAGGTTTAATTTGTGTATGACAATCATTAGAATTAAAGTGACATTTGTTGTTGCATTTCTTCTCAGTCTTGACTGTCATTGTTTTCTGGGGTGTATAACCTAAAAACATTGCACTCATACTCACCATTTCTAAGGGATTTCTAGCATTCAGAAACACTTTATTTTAATATGACATCTTTTTTATTGATTTTAAATGGTTTTTATCTTAACATGATAATCAAATAGCTGGCTTTTTCTATTGTATTAGAATGCTTATTGACATAGTTCTATTCAGAATTCCACTGGAATTCATTTAAATACTAATATTTAAAATAAATCAAATACTTTACAAGTACATCACTTCTTTTAGATGTACATTGCTGATATAGTGAATGGTGACAATGGTATAAGAATGTATCTCATAATATTTAATCAATCACAAGGTTACTTCTTTGTTTTTTTCCAATTATTTTTGCTTCTTCGGGCATTTTATTTATTTGTCTACTTATTTTTATTATTTAATTTTAGTTATGCATAATATTTGAATATTTGGGTTCATTTTGATGTAATTGTACAATCATGGAATGTAATTTGCTCCAGTTTAAAATCCAGTCTGTCCCTCTCCTTTCCCTTCTCCTTCCCCTTGTTGCCTCTCTTCTACTCTAGGGATCTTTCTTCTATTTGTTTATAGCTTTTTAAAATAGTGCCTTATGGATATATAGAGAGGTGAGATTCACCCTTGAACAATCATATGTGTGCACAGGAAACTTTGGTCAGATTTATTATACCCTTTTATTCTCCCTTTTCCTGTCTGCCCTTCCTACCCCACAATTCCCACCCTCTTCTCCACTGATCTCTC
>NW_026000211.1:17479878-17491636 GCF_001458135.2 Marmota marmota marmota | reverse complement strand
GGTATTCTTCAATCTCCAAATTTGAATGACTACCGTGTGCTTATTTTCTTGTGCTTTATTATTTACTATGTTAAAATTCATGAAATATTAGCAATGAAATCTACATGAATAATCCACATTTGCATCATGGAAGCCATAAACCCATTCCAATGGGATGGGATGGGTGAGTTCTCTCAGAGAGAGAATGCAGATTCAGCAAGTCCACAGTTGAGACTAGTAGCACTGCCTAGCCTGCCATTTCCCATTGACATGACTCAGGTTGAAGTTGAAGTTTGAGTTGTATGCATTGCTAGACTGGCATATTTTGCTTTACAAAGTTGAATTTTACAATCTCTGCCTACATTAGAAATCTTAAGACAATAAAATGTCTAAAGGAACAGTCTGGGGAGGCAGTTACTTTACAGTTACAAATTACATTGCTTACATTGAGGAATTTTTGCTTTTACAGACCTTATATGGGTGGAACAGTCATTAATAAAAGTATTGTGTGACTCTATCACTCATTGTTTGCCTTCCTTTGCATCATTTTTATATAAATCATTTGTGTTTCAAGTCATTGTATGCATACTTGTGAAGCCAATGTATGTACCTGTGTGTATTTACATATTAGCAGGTTTATTCCTGCAAATGTTTTGTGCTTTTAAGGATTTATACAAAGGCGTCCAACTGTAATGGTACAGTGAGAAGAGTTTCTCAGTGAAGTAGAGCTCTATTCAAATAGCTAAAGACGTGTAGGTAATTTAAGCACCTTTAGCACCAATACATTAAAAAGGAAAACAGGCTCAATGAAACAAATTCTCATACTATGAATTAGTGTGAAATTACCCAAAGCTAGAGTTTAGAATATGTTAAGAATTAAATGCTATCCATGCTACTTTCTCACATAAATACGAGAACAGTTCTCTATGTGGCCTTGGACAACCCAGTTCCTCCTTTTATCCCATTCTTAGTTAAAAAAAAAAAAAATCTGTAAAAGGTGCTGGGAATGCAACATCTTGGGAAAAGGAAAACCCGACCAGAGCAGGCTCTGCTCTCCTCCTATCTCTCCTAGAAAAGGATGTCTTAACAGTGTTTTAGAATAGCATGTCATTTTTCCCCACAAGGTATAAAACTCAAGGGAGGTTGCTTTCTAAGATTTTCAGCTATGGAGCAATTAGGACACATGCAGACAAGATTCCATTCACTCTGGGCAGTTTTCCTGAGCTTTAGGTTTGCCATAGATCTTAGGCTTTTTCTACCCCTTTCTTCCTGTGAGTAACAAAGCTGCTTCACTATGTAAGTGGTGTGACTATTCTGTCTCACTGGACTAATGCCAGTAATAAAAACGGAGCCCAAGATTCAATGGGTTTATGTGGTAACAAGTGTACAATGAGCCAGGCTTACAAAACGTTGTATAAGTTTGGTGGAGAACTGAACAACCTCTTTGTATTAACTATTACCCAAGGTGATAATCTGCAAAACTGCATATGTCTTGCCAGCACACAGTATAATTATTATTTTTGCTATGTTAGAAGAAATTTGCTACTATTTAACAAACTTCCAATAAATTACTTGAGATCAAGAACATTATAGTAAATATATTTGTACTTCTCACAGTATAAGAATAGCTGAACAATTTGTTAACTAGTAATATGCATACCATTTTCCAAGTGACTTCAAAATAAGAAGTGAATACAATTCCCATTATATTATGTATTTTTATAATTTATTTTAATTGAAATTTTTGTATAATCTACTTGAATTAATTGAATAAAGAGAATATATTTGATTAAGTAAGAATAATCAATTTTTGTTAAGATTAGAAAAACATATTTTAGATAATAGGATTTAGCATGGAAGACATCATTAAAATAAAGGTTTAAAAGGAAAAACAATTAAAATTATGAATTGAGGATTTTGAGTTTCTAAGAGATAAGACATGTAAATGCAAAAACAGTCTGAAGAGAGGAATAGTAATTTTAAAATCTTTTAAGAATATTGTATCTACTTTTAAACTCAATTTTGGATTATCTATTTCCAATAATTTATGCCAACATAATGCATGAGCTTATAAAAAATGACATTTGCAATGCTTGTTACTGGATCTTATTTTTTTCTTTTGACATGCTCTTTATGCATGATTTATTCATGTCCATTGCTTTAAATATTGTCTACAAACTACAAACTCAAAAAAATTATAGATCAGTCCAATAATGCTCCTCCCAATTTGTAAACCTAATTGCTTATTCAGCATCTCCAACACCCCATAAAGCTCTTGAAAACAACATTTCCAGTACTAAACCACTGATTTTTGTACAGTTTGCTAGTACTAACATAACAAAGATTGGAGAGCTTAAGCAACAAAAATTTATGTTTTCAAAGTTTTGGATCTTATATGTTCAAGACCAAGGTGCCAGCAAGGTTGCAAGATTGGTTTCCTTGTAGATCTCTTCTTGGCTTGCAGATGACCACCCTCTTGCTGCCTCTTCAAATGGTCATCCCTGTCTGCACACATACCCTTGTCCCTATGTTTTGATCTTCTCTTTTTATAAGAATAACATCCAGAATGCATTAGGACTCACCCTACAGGCCCAATTTTAATTGAATCACTTCTTTGATGGCCCTTGTCTAAATACAGTTACATACTAAGGTATTAGAAATTATGATTTCAACATGTGAATTTGGGGAGGGGGAGGAACACAATTGTCTTCTTGAATTTTTCCTCCCTCAGTCTTCTTTTCACTAAATGAAATAGCTTCCACTGAATTGCAAGTGAGAAACATGAGTTCATCTGTGATTCTCATCTTAGATGATGAGCCATCTAGGCATTAGAAATTCCTATGAGTTTTCTCACCAAGATATTTCTTAAGTATTTTAAAAAAGCGTATTTAGTGCCGTCGCAATATTTTCCATGGTTAATAAGTGTTTTTACTTATTTGCTAGCCTACTTGTTCACTATCTCATTAGCACAGAACATTTAGATTCTTGAAGGCAAGGAATGCTTTTCCTTATCCCAGTGAAACAGGAGACTAACCACAGTGCCTGGAATATATTTTGTCCTTAAAAATCACTTGGTTAATAAAAGATGAAGGAACACTAGGGAAACAATTTTTTGTTTGTTTGTTTTTAATTAATTTATTTAGTTTAATTAGGTATATATGATAGCAGAATGAAATTTGATTCCTTGTATACAATTGCAGCACAACTTTTTATTTCTCTGATTATAAATGATATAGCATCACACCATATGTGCAGTCAACCATGTACCTAGGGTAATAATGTCTATCTCATTCCACCATCTTTCTTGCCCCCATGCCCTTTCCCCTCCTCTCCAGCCCTTTGCCCACAGTTCCTCCATTTTTCCCATGACTCCCCCATTATGGATTAGTATCCACTTGTCAGAGGGAACATTTGGCCTTTAGGTGCTTTTCAATTGGCTTACTTTGCTTAGCATGATGGTCTCCAATTCCATCTAATTACCTGCAAATGCCATAATTTTATACAAGAGAATGCTGAATAATATTCTATTGTGTATATATACCACAGTTTCATTATCCATTCATCTATTGAAGGACATCAGTTTACATAAATGTCTTCATCTTCTAAGATGTATTTTATATGTGTTGTCAGCTCTGTTTTATAAAGAAAAAATTAGGAGAATTATGCAAATAATAAATTATTGTATTGTCTTTAAAATAAAATCTCATGTGTTGAAGGCTTGGTCCCCAATGGAGTAATGTCTAGAGTTGGGGGGTTTGGAGGAAGTGATTGAATCATGGGGGTTCTGACTTCATCAAAGGATTAATCCATTTGATGAATTACATTCAAGTACAACTTGAATGGACCACTGAGAGGAGATAGAAACTTTCTGGATATATATGATTATGTATATATTATAGGAGATTATAATATATATTATACATATATTATAAGAGTTGTTTTGTAGACAAAAAAAGAATTTCTATTTCTTCGCATTTTATATTAAGATATGAAAAAGAAGGGGGAAGTACTAAATCTATGTTTTAATAGAAAAATGGAGTAAATTTTTTTAAATGTCATTAAAATGATGTTATCAATCCTCAGAGATTTAATGTAAGGAAGTAATAGTGATAGTTCTCTGGAATGAGCACAAATGATGTGACAGTTTCAATCCAGAATTTTTAGTTAACCATGTACTAAAAATTATTTTCAGTTCACCACTGATTTTTAAATTTTCATAATTTATTATTAGCAGCTTATGTTTTTTAAAAAGATTAGATTTTGTCTAATTGGGATTATTTCGATTTGGCTTTTAAAAAAATAATTATACTTGTTTGTTTAAAATGTTATTATTTCATTATAGATGTTTCTTTGGAAGTCAGTACTTCCCTTTGAAAAACCAGCTGTCAATATAAGGCCTTGAAATTTATTACTATGCTTTATTAGAAAAAATCAAGTCACCACAATACTCACAACACCCCAGATACTTTGAAAGAGTCAAGAAATTGCAATATGTGAGGGTCATGGGAGAAGGCAGCTAGCCTTTATATTTTGTGTTTAGCCAATACACCCCAAGTAGAATTGCAGATAATTTTAGATTTTAATTTATTATTTTTATATCAGGAAAAGGTAATGTAGTTTTTTTTTACTATAGTTGTATAGCATGCATTATTAACCCTCCGAATTTCCCAAATGCACATGTTCATATTTTAAAATAAGGATTTGGAATATAAATCATCAGAAATTGTGATAAGTTGGGAATTTTGTCTGTAGAGATCTGGGCATGAATTACCTTGATACATACTCTTCTGTGTTTCCTCTGGTAAGTAGTGGCCCTTTTGCTATGGAGAACTTTGTCTATCTGCTTCCTCCTTGCAGAAAGTTACAGAGAACTGAACTGAACCTTCACTTTTTTCCTTTTATTTTTTCATGTTTATTTTCACACTTTGAACTACTTCTTTCTCTTCTTCCTCTTATATTTTCAGTTCATGGCACTTAAATATTTTTTGGCCTTTCTGGAAAACTTACTAGACAAAAGCCAGGGCCACGCATCTTTTTTTTGAGACAGCAATGTATTTTGTTTGAGTGTAATATCAGTGCAGCTGAGATGGAATATGATACACACTAATAAATCGTTCTGAAATCTTAACAATCTTAATTCTAACTTAACCTACTTAAGATGATATTTACTCAGAGATCACTTCCTACTTTTAGAACTCAGTGCCATTTGGAGAGACTAGAAATAAAAATAATATTACTTTAAAACTCAGGCAACCCAATTGTGTATCTGGTCGATTTTTGCTTAAAATGTTAACACATCATTTTAAAACTTATTACTATTTTTAATACTGCATGAATTTTTTAAGAAAGGAGAACTTGATTCTGCCATAATTCTTTTGGAAATTTTTTGTAGCCAAACCTACTAGATAATTAAAAGAATTTTCCATTATGAACAATTAAAAAAAAACAGAAAATTTCTGCAAGTGACAATATTTGCAAACTTTCTGTTGCTATTTCACAAGTATCATCTTCATTTCAGCCTCCTATAGCAATATCTTTCCTGTATTTCCTCTGCTTACTAAATAGGCTCAAAGGTCCTTTTTGTTTTGAGCCACTATCTGGTCCAAAGCCAAGACACACATGTTTTAGCTTTGGTCATAGTAGGACCCACATTCAGATACCAAATTCTCTTCTTGTTATTATACTGTGTAACATGCTACCCTAAAATGTATCCACTAATATAATACTCATTTGCTTTTCTTTTATGATTTTGTCAGTTAGGAATTTGTGCAGGTCTTTTCTGAAAATTTTTCTCTTTTGCTTGCTGACAATGGAAGTCAGTTGATGGTATTCAGTTTGCCTAATGGCTGGTCCCAAGCATCCAAATTGGAATCATTCATCTGTAGTCTTGTAGGAAAAGGTGAAGTTTGTTCAAGACAACTTCTGTATAGTCAGCTGTCTTAAATGTCTGTGCAGGAAACTTCTACAACTTATTCTAAGAAATCAAAGTGAAGGCTGCAGATTTTTATTACTCAGCCTTAGAAATTCCCAGGAATCACATTCACTGCAACTTATCAGTCAAGGAAGTCACTAAGTCCAGCTAGATTCAATGGGCAATGAATGAGACTTAATTTCTCAGGGAGAGTAGCAGCAAATAATTTTTGTCATCTTTCATCTGCCACATAAACATTCTAGCAATGTCATATTTTATAGGCCATGGTACATGATAGATAAGAGTTCAAAAATATTTTATCTCACATCTTTATTGATGTAATGAATGGGCCCATGTTGATCCTTTTCCAAACCACAAATAAAAGTTGTTTATTTAATATAGTTTCTTTCTGGAAAATGGATGATCTTATTACCTAGGTTATGAATTAGTCTATCATCCACTACACAAATGTAAGACTGTCTCTCATCACAGTAGTGTCTTTTCTATATAAAGATGTATTCTCACAGTTTATAGAGCTGATAATTTTTGTTATTAACATAATGTACTAAGCAATCAAAACATGTTGTCATTGACAATGACAGCATAATGCAGATATAAAAATAAGGGTTGTTTTTTCTCTGATTTTTTTTGATACTGAATGAAAAAGTCATAGGACCTTGGCATATACCCAAAGGATCTAAAATTAGCATACTCCAGTGACACATCCACATCAATGTTTATAGCAGCTCAATTCACAAGTTATGAAACCAACCTAGGTTCCCTTCAATGGATGAATGGATAAAAAGAGTCATACACACACACACACACACACACACACACACACACACAGAGTATGGAATATTACTCAGCTATAAAGAAGAATGAAAGTATGGCATTTGCCAGTAAATGGATGGAACTGGAGACTATCCTGCTTAGTGAAATAAGCCAATTCCAAAGGCCTAATGTTCTGATATGAGAATGCTGACACACAATAAGGGGGTAGGAGGAATAAAAGTTCATTGGATTAGACAAAGGATAATGAAGCAAAGGGAAGAGGGATAGGAATAGGAAAGACTGTAGAATGAATCAGACATGACTTTCCTGTGTTCATATATGAATACACAACTAGTATAACTCCATATCATTACAAGCACAAGAATAGGAAGTTACACTGCATGTATGTATAATATATCAAAACACATTCTGTTGTCATGTATAAAAAACAAATAAAGATAAAAATTAAGCAAAGGCCAATAGCATTGACATACCTTACTAATAGGCTCAGATGATAAAAAACATATTAAAATATTTTAAGCATCTGTGATCAGGAAAAGAAAGCAAGCTTACCATTTTCCTCAATATCTGTGTTTTCATAATTTGTGAATTTCTATACCTTTTTATGATACTACATCTTCATATCCATTCTTTTCTGTTGCATAAAAGTGGAAAATTGCCATAAAATCAAATGTTATCTTTTATCATTTGAATTTTATAAAATAAAACTGTGTTTGAAATTCTATCATTTTAGAGAAATACCTTTTAATGGATTTTAAATTAATTCATTTGTTTTAACTTTTGTTAAAGTTATTCATCATTTTTTTTTTAATTTTTTTAGTGGTAATTGGACACAATACCTTTGTTTTATTGATTTATTCATTTTTATGTGGTGCTGAGGATTAAACCCAGCGCTTCGCATATGATAGATGAGTGCTCTACTGCTAAGCCACAACCCCAGCCCCTGTTATTCATCATGTTTCTGAAAGAAATTTATATTCTTGGATATCTTACCATACTACGATAATACTGTTTTCTATTTTTTCCCATATACCCATTCAGAAAAATTTACATAAACTTTTATGAAAGAACATAGACTTAGTGAATTTATAGATGTTATCGTTGCCTATGAGGCAAAACTGCCATTTTATAAACTAGTAATAGGTAATAATGTTCCCATTTTATTTGTGTAATTGTTATTATGTCTGGGAGGATTTCAGTTCTGTTTGTAAAAGAAGTTCTCTCTGTTCAAAGCTCTCTGTCCCTATATAATCCAGTCTTGGCCCTGTGATAACAAGACCACTAAAATTTGTCAAGGGAGGTATTGTGCTATTGATCATACTATACCTGATTTTCTACTTCACATAATAGCCTGGGCAAAAAAATAAATTCAGGGACTAGGTCACTGTTGTTTTCTTTTCATTTGCTTACTTTCTATGCAATTAGAGTGATACTCAGGATATTTGGAAAAATAGTGTTTTAAATGGTCTTGTGTAAAATGACTATGACTTGCCAGAGTGACAGACTTCCCCTAGAAAGTCCTATGAGTGTCTTTGTCTGTCAGTTCCAATGCTATGTCTCCCTACTCAAAAGCTCTTCTGAGAATACTTTCCAAAGAAGCCACCTTTTGAAGGGGTCATTGGTAAGTGATTAACTTTGGTACCAGATGTGAGCTCCTGACCCACAGGTAGCCCATTATTAGATGCCTTGATTGATGTCTCATTTACTGACTAAGAAGTTTAATTGGGAGAATCATATTATCCTTTTAGTCAACTTGAATTGAAAATCCATCATAAATGGATTTTATGAATCATAGACAATGCCATAACAAAGAAGTTTATAAGTGAGCTACTTTAACAGTTCTAGGGTAAAGGCTTGTGTCCCAGTAATTATACACCTAGTCAAATAGTTACATATTTATTGACAATGCATTTTATTTCCTCACAAAAATGCTTAGCAAATAAGATTACCTTTACATGAATGGTCATAAGGAATCTAAGGAATCAAAAATTAAGGCTCTAAAGATGAGGAAATCTATGATATCATATAATTATCTAGTAGCATTGAATCAGTTAAAAGTGTTTCACAGTGTTATCATGAATGACAAATAATATAGTGCAAATATTAAAATATTAATTTTAGGTGTTTATAAATGCTATTTTCCATCTATATCTAGATCTAGCCCTTATGATTTTTTTCATTTTTATTTCTGAAGCTTTATTGTTGTTTATACAATCAAGTATGCCATGTAAAATCTAGTACACTCTTTATCTTATGGGGTTCTTGAGAAATTTGTAGTGATAAAAGATACTGCCAAATAATGAATGAAAAATAACTTCATGAATTGAAATGAAGTAAATTTCTGTATGTTTCAAAGTCACAAAGTATAAAATATTCATATGTGAAGAATTTAAAACACATATAAATATTTTCTTTCATGTCTATCACTTGTCTGGAATTAATAGACAATATTTCCATGTGTATGGGAAATGAAATAGTATGAGTAGAGACAGGTTGTTTTAATTTAGGTACTTTAAGTAACAGATGCCTACATAAAACAATATGCAACATATTTAATCAGGAGAAATGCAGTAGTTCCCCACCTTATCTGCAATTGTAGTTTCTACAATTTCAGTTATCCACAGTCAGGCATCATCAGAAAATACTAAGTAGAAAATTCAAGAAGTAATTCATATGGCTTATAAATGGCATACCATTCTGAATAGCATGATGAAATCTTATCATCCTGCCCCGTCTGGTCTCCTATAGGAATTCTCTTCTTGTTCACTACTTTCCCTGCTTGAAATCCAAGCCAGGCACCCCACAGATGGGTTAGAGCATTACAAACAATATGTGTTCTTCTCCCACCTGTTCAAGAGAGAAAACTGGAACTAGACCTCCACTGCCTTTAAAATAAGACCATATTGTGTTGGGTATGGTGGATTGAGAGGAAGTTAGATGCCATGAAATTTTATGCTATTTTGAATGTAGCTCTCTTGATCCTTCCTTCCTTCCTTGTTTCTTTCCTTCTCTCTCTCTCTCTCTCTCTCTCTCTCTCTCTCTCTTTTGAGAGAGAGAGGAGAGAGGAAATTTTTTAATATTTATTTTTCAGTTTTCGGTGGACACAACATCTTTATTTTATTTTTATGTGGTGCTGAGGATTGAACAGAGCTCCCTGCGCATGCCAGGCAAGCTTGTTACTGCTTGAGCCACATCCCCAGCCCATCATTTTTTCTTTTACCAGGGATGAACCCAGCGGCACTTAACCATGGAGCCAATCACCAGCCTATTTTGTATTTTATTAGAGAACAGGCCTTGCTAAGTTGCTGAGGCTAGCTTTGAACTTGAGATTCTCCTGCCTCAGTCTCCCATGGCAGGCTTTGAATATAGCATTTTCTATATTGATCAGTATAGATTTTTTTTTTCCCCCAGAGATCCATAGGGTAATTTTAGCCACATTTTGATTTTGTTCTTGTTTTTTTTTTTTTAATTTTATTTCCATTTGGAATGATAATGTGCTTGCTAGTCTGATTTTGCCAAATACAATTATAAAGTATTAATTTAAGTGATTTACATTGATCCATAAAAAATATCTTATATTGAGATAAAATTACCTTCATAATGGTTATAAAACAAATAAAGAAATAAACAATCCACATACTATCTTTTTAATTTAAAGTGGCCAATTTAATTCTCTATGTCTCATTTTGGTTATCCATATAATGGGACTAATAACCCCTCACAGGCTTCCTTTGAATATTGAATTATTCATATAGACATTGTATTGAAGAAAGCCTAGCATCTGGCTAGTTCTCAAAGAAAGTTTAGCTGTTTTTCTGTTTACTATTGTTTCACAATATAGCATTATTATAAATTAAGCAAACTTTTTAATAATAGATTAGATTGTTTTTGTTAGAATGACCACTAAAGTTTAATCTAAGTTGATATTTTACCTATAAAATTATTATTATTAATTACTACACCTAGGAAACCAGGACTTCTCTGGGTAAACTTGCACATAATTATTGTGAATAACTTAATACTCCTCTGACAAACTTTATATAACAATAAAACCAGTCATATTATTTATAAATGTTAAATAATATATATTTGAATGTTTTATCTTATATTTAGCAAATGATGTTCTTTTATGTAAAATAATGGCTGTTAGCAAGAAATTATGAAAATGAAGGTGGTAAATTATATCTCAAGATGGTAATTAGACATATTAAACAAAACGGAATAAGGTAAAATAAATTTATCAAAATGACAATGGAAATAAAGAAACAGAATAAAATATTAAATTAAAAAGAAAATAATTCTAAAATACAAAGAAAATTCTAGTTGGCTAATCATGCTGTGGAATACAAAGTGAGATGCATTCGTTATCCATAAGGCTTTTTGCATCTTAGAAGAAATACATTACCAAATATCTGATTTTAAAATACCAAAGAGATGTTGGTCAAAATGAATCACTTAAATTTGAGGTTTCATTTATGTGTTATATTAACTATTAATACAGCAAAGGATACCATTTCATTAGAAAACTATTATTAAAAACTGATGAGGTTTGCCTACCTACATCTCAACTTCTATCCGCATTCAGATATTTATACCAAGAAAATATCAGCTGTGAAGATGAATGCATTTGGTACCACTTTGTCAGATGAAGCATATTCAATATGCTTACAAATTCATGCTGAAATTTAATGCCACAGTAATGGTATTGGGAGGTGGAGTCTTTTAAAGGTTCTTGTGAATGGATTAATGCCTTTATAAGAAGAATGATTTAGTTTTGTTGGAGCAGGTTAGTGATGAATTCTGGCCCCTTTGCAGTCTCTTGTTGTCTCTCACATTGTTTCTCATGTGCGCTAACTCACCATATGCCGCCTTCCACCATGTTAGGGTACAGCAAGAAGACCCTTCCTTGATGTGGCCCTTTCACTTTGTTCTTTTTAGCTTTCAGAACTGTAAGAGACAAATTTATTTTTTTATAAACTATATAGTCTGTGGTATTTTGTTATAGTACAGAAATTGGACTAAGACAGATGCATGGATGGATAGATGATGGGGGGGAGGGAGGGAGGGAGGGGG
>NW_026000211.1:17450497-17479602 GCF_001458135.2 Marmota marmota marmota | reverse complement strand
GGGGGGGAGAGAGAGAGAGAGAGAGAGAGAGAGAGAGAGAGAGATAGATTACATTTGGCCATTAGTTAATTCTCTGATGTCACTACCTTGTATTCTCATCTTCTTCTGGGCCAGACTTCTTTTATTCCCTTTTTTTTGTGCTATTATTGGAACAACCTAGTATCTTTTTGGCTGAAGACATGCTCTTTTACCAATATATGGAATTCTATTCTTCACAAAGCTGAAACATTCATTTTTCAGGTTTTAAGTAACTGTTACTTTCCAAGGCAAGATTCTTTAATTACCCATTTCCAATTAAAAAAACCCACCTCTCCCAACAATGTCTGTGCTATCTCCTGGGATATACATATACTTATAAAATATTTTAAATTTTAGATGAATTTATTCACTTACCTTGTTTCATCTTCATTAAAATAAAAGTTGTAGGAGATAGATATTTTGAATAATCGATTTTCTATTGTAATTTAGAGAATTTTCTATTTGAAGTTAAATAATACAAGAATTTGGGGCTGGGTTTGTGGTAGAGTGCTTGCCTAGCATGTGTGAGGCCCAGGGTTTGATCCTCAGCACGATATAAAAATAAATAAATTAAATAAAGGTATAAAAAATTGAAGAAGAATATAAGAATTATTTACAGCATAACTAATTATTTATTACTTGAAATGTTTTAAATATTAGAATTAGCATATTAGAAATAGTAAATCTAGTAATGCATGTAAATATTTAGCACACTTTCTGGTCCATAATGAGAGAATAATTAATTTGAATTTTTAACTTTCAAATAATTATTATCAGACTTGCATACTCTTGTTTAAAAAAAAAAAAACATTGATGTGGGGCTGGGGAGGTGGCTCAAGCAGTAACGCTCTCGTCTGGCATGCGCGGGACGCTGGGTTCAATCCTCAGCACCACATACAAATAAAATAAAGATGTTGTGTCCACTGAAAATTAAAAATAATATATATATACATATATACATATATATGTATATACATATATATATGTATATACATATATATGTATATATGTGTGTGTGTGTGTGTGTGTAAAAAAAACAATTGGTGGAGTCAGAAATGAACACATATCAAGTAAAAGTTTACATATTAAACATCCAAAGAAAATTAAATATAATTTATATCATTGGAAAATATTTTCTAATTAAGATGTAAGAGTGATGAAACTATGTCTGACCTAGTTTTGCATGGATAAAGGACATGGAATTTCTGTTTCTTTAGAAACATCTGTATTAAAGTAAAGAAGGACTGATGAGTCTGTTTTATGTCTGTTAGCCTACATGTAACCTGGGGTTACATGTGTTATCATGCAAGCCATGGACTTACATGAATGTGGTAGTATAAAACAGGTGGGGGAACCAAGTGTTTATGGTTCCAAATGCATTAGCACTCTCCAGCCATCTCTGCATAGTCTGGGTGTGTGTGAGGAGGCAGACACAGAAGATACATATTTGGGAGCTGCTGGGCCTTCTGATGAGACAAGGGTGTTGTGAATGAATGATCTTACATGCTCTGCTTTCCATAAAGCTAAGTTGACATGGATCAAATTCAAGCTTATGGTACATAGTAAACCTCTTCATCAATTCAAACTCATGACTACTCTGTGCTGGTGCAAAATACAATTCATACTAATAAAGACAAATTGCACTAAATGTCATAATCGAAAAGAAGGACAAGTTCACCAATAAAAATTTACAAAAGAAAAAATTACTAATGAACAAATAAATTATTGGAAATATCTAATTAGAATAAAAGGAAAATTAAATTGTTATAAAAATGTGTTTTCTTGTTAATATTGTGAAAATTGTGCTATGTGTTGCAAGCATTATATAAAATAGTTTAAATTTTATTCTTAAATCTCTATATGTTTTTGTTATATACAGAGAACTATATAGATAAATTCATATGTGTATGTATAAAATGTAATTAAATTTCAATATTAATTAATATCCATATTATAGCTGACCAGGTGGCACATGCCAGCAGCTCAGAAGTCTGAGACACAAGGATGACTGGTTCAAAGTCAGCCTCAAAAATTTAGTGAGGCCCTAAGCAAACTAAGAAGACTCTGTCTCAAAATAAAATATAAAAAATAAAGGGCTGGGGATGTGGTTCAGTGGTTAAGCACCCATAGGTTCAATATCCAATACCAAAACAGAAAAATAAAAGAAAGATATTATAGCTGATTCTTCTTCTTTATTATTTTCTTTATTAATTCTAATAAGTTACACATGACAATAGAAAGCTCTTTGATTCATTGCACACAAATGGAGCAGAATTGTTCACTTCTCTGGTTGTGCATGAAGTAGAGTCACACAATTCGTGCAATCATACATACACCTAGGGTAATGATGACCATCTCATTCCACTGTCTTTTTTACCCCCTTAACCTCTCCCCTTCCTCCCTTTTGCCCCATCCAACGTTCCTCCACTCATCTCACACCCTACCTTCCAGTTTGAATTAGAATCCATTTCTAAGAGAAAACATTTATCCCCTAGTTTTGGGGATTGGCTTATTTTGCTTAGCATGATGTTCTCCAACTTTTTTTTTTTTTTTTGGTGTTAAATTTTTGAGTTTTTTATATATCCTGGAAATGAGTGCTTATCTTATGTGGCACATGGCAAAATTTTGCTCCACAAATGTAAGCTCTCTCTTCACCTCATTGATTGTTTCTTTTGCTGAGAAGAGAAGATTTTTAGTTTGAATCCATCCCATTTATTGACCCTTAATTTTATTTCTTGTGCTGAAGGAGTCTTGTAAAGGAAGGCAAAGCCTAATCCAACATGATGAAAATTTGTGCCTACTTTTTATTCTATTAGGCGTAGAGTCTCTGGTTTAATTCCTAGGTTCTTGATCCACTTGTGTTGAGTTTTGTGCATGGTGAGAGATAGGGGTTTAATTTCGTTTTGCTGCAGGTGGATTACCAGTTTTCCCAGCACCATTTATTGAAGAGGCTGTCTTTTCTCCTGTGTATGTTTTTGGCTCCATTGTCTACTATTGAGACAACTGTATTTATGTGGGTTTGTCTCTGTCTTCTATTCTGTTCCATTGTCTACATGTCTATTTTATTATCAATACCATGCTGTTTTTGTTACTGTAACTTTGTATAATAGTTGAAGGTCTGGTGTTGTGATGCCTCTGCTTCACTCTTCTTGCTAAGGATTGCTTTGGCTATTTTGGGTCTCTTATTTTTACAAATAAATTTCATGATTGCTTTTTCTATTGGAAATGATGTTGGAATTTTAATTGAATCACAGTGAATCTGTATAGCACTTTGGGTATTATGGCCATTTTGACAATATTTGTTCTGCCTATCCAAGATCATGTGAGATCTTTCCATCTTCTAAGGTCTTCTTCAATTTCTTTCTTTAGTGTTCTGTAGTTTTCATTGTAGAGGTCTTTCATGTCTCTTGTTAGATTTCTTCCCAAGTATTTTTTTTATGCTATTTTAGGATTCATCACTGATGTATAGATATGCATTGATATATGGGTACTGATTTTATATCTTGCTACTTTGCTGAATTCATTTTTAATTCTAGTTTTCTGGTCAAATTTTTTGGATCCTTTAAGTATAGAATTATGTCATTAGTAAATAAATGATAGTTTGAGTTCTTCTATTGCTATTCATATCCCTTTAATTTCTTTCATATGTCTAATTTCCCTGGCTAGAATATCATGGACTATGTTGAATAGAAGTGGTGAAAGAGGGCATCCCTGTCTTTTAGAGGAAATGCTTCCAATTTTCAACATTAGGATGATGTTAGCCTTGGGTTTAGCATAGATTGCTTTTACAATGTTGAGCTATGTTCCTACTATCCCTAGTTTTTCTAGTGTTTTGAAGATGAAAGGGCACTGTATTTTGTTAAATGCTTTCTCTACATCAATTGATTAATCATATGATTCTTAAGTCTATTAATGTGATGGATTACACTTGTTTATTTCCATATGTTGACCCAAACTTTCATCTGTGGAAAGAACCACACTTGATCATGGTGCACTATTTTTTAAAATATGTTTTTGTTTGTGATTTGCCAAAACTATTGAGAATTTTTGCATCTATGTTCATCAGGGATATTTATCTGAAATTTTCTTTCTTTATGTCTCTAGTTTTGGTATCATGGTGATAGTAGCCTCATGGAATGAGTTTGGTAGGGTTCCCTCTTTTTCTATTCCATGGAATGATTTGAGGAGTAATGGCATTAATTCTTCTTTGTAGGTCTTGTCGAACTCAGCTATGAATCCATCTGGTCCTGGGCTTTTCTTGGTTGATAGGCTTTTGATGGCATCTTCTATTTCTTTGCTTGAAATTGATCTGTTTACGTTGTGTGTGTCCTCCTTGTTCAGTTTGAGTAGGTTGTATACCTGTAGAAAATTGTTGGTGTCTTTAAGGTTTTTTATTTTACTGGAGGATAAATTTTCAAAATAATTTCCAATTTTCTTCTGTATTTCAATAGTGTCTGACATGATATTTCCTTTTTCATCAAGAATTTTAGTAATGTGAGTTTTGTCTCTCCTTTTCTTCAGGGTTGCTAAGGGTTTGACAATTTTATTTATTTTTTTTCAAAGAACCAGCTTTTTTGTCAATTTTTTGAATTGTTTTTTTTTGTTGTTTCAATTTCATTGATTTCAGCCATAATTTTTATTATTTTCTATCTTGTATTTCTTCTGGTGTTGGTTTGTTCCTCTTTTTCTAGGTCTTTGAGATGTACTGTCAGGACATTTATTTGTTGGCTTTTCTTTTTTCAATGAATAACCTCAATGAAATGAATTTCCCTCTTACTACTGCCTTCCAAGTGTCCCAGAGATTTTGATACATTGTATCAGAGTTCTAATTTTTTTCTAAGAATTTTTTTGTATCTACACCCTGATGTCTATGTTATTCATAAGTCATTCAATCATTCAATAGCAATGTATTATTTAGTCTCCAGGCGGTGGAGTAGCTTCTATTTTTTATTTTATCATTGATTTCCAATTCCTTTTTTTAAATTTTTTTTTAGTTGTACACAATATCTTTATTTTTATATATTTATTTTTATGTGGTGCTGAGGATCAAACCCAGGGCCTTGTGCATGCAAGGCAAGGGCTCTACAACTGAGCTACAACCCCAGCCCAATTTCTAATTTTACTCCATTATGGTCAGATAGAATGTAGATAGTATCTCTCTCTCTCTCTCTCTCTCTCTCTCTCTCTCTCTCTCTCTGTATTTGCTAAGACTTGCTTTGTGGCATAACTTATTGTCTATTTTGGAGATGAATTCATGTGCTGCTGAGAAAAAAAAGAATCTTCACTTGATGTATGGAATACTTTATATATGTCTGTTAATCTACATTGTTGAATGTTTTATTGGGTTCTATACTTTCTTTGATTAGGTTTGTTTGAAAGATCCATCCAGTGGTGAGAGAGGTGTGTTAAAGTCACCCAGTATTATTGTGTTATGGTCTATTTGATTCTTGAGGTTGAGAAGGGTTTGTTTGATATTTATAGATGTCCCATTGTTTGGGGCATAGATATTTATGATTGTTATGTCCTGTTGATGTAGGATTCCCTTGAGTAGTATGAAATGACCTTCTTTATCACTTTTCACTAACTTTGGTTGGAAATCCACTTCATCTGATATAAGGGCAGAAACCCCTGCTTGTTTTTGTGGTCCATGTGAATGATACTTTTTTTTCCCCATCCTTTCACCTTCAGTTTGTTGATTTATTTTCCTGTGGTATGAGTCTCTTGGGTCTTTTTTTTAAAACCCAATATACTAGTCTATCTATTTCAATTGATGAATGTAGGCCATTCACATTCAGGGTTATTTTTGAGACATGGTTTGTATTCTTAGTCATTTTGGTTAATTTTTGTTTTTTACCTTGACTTGGTTTCTCCTTTGATTGGTGTTTCCTATAATGTCATTCCTCTGTTTGCGGAGTTTCATTATTGTTTATCATTTTTATTTTTTATTTTTATTTCATAATTCTTGGTTGGCATCCATTTTATTTCAGATCTTGGTATATGTTGTTCCAGGATCTTTTGGCTTTGAGGGTCTGGGTTGAAAAATCTGCCAAGATATGAATTGGTGTCCTGCTGTATGTAATCTGATTCCTCTCTCTTGCAGCCTTTAAAATTCTATCCTTATTCTGTATGCTAAGCATTTTCATTATAGTGTGTCCTGGTATAGATAAGTTGTAATTTTATATATTTGGTGTCCTGTAAGCCTCTTGTATTTGATTTTCCAATTCATTCTTCATGTTTGGAAAATGTTCTGATATTACCTCATTGTGCATTCTTTTGGTTTGAATCTCTGTGCCTTCCTCTATCTGGATAACTCTTAGATTTGGTCTTTTGATGTTATCCCATAATTCTTGGATGTTCTGTTCATGGTTTCTTACCATCTTCACTATGTGGTCAACTTTATTTTTAAGATTGTATATTTTGTTTTCATTGTCTGAGGTTCTGTATTTCAAGTGATCTAGTCTGGTTGTGATGATGATTTCTATTGAGTTTTTTATTTGGTTCATTGTTTCCTTCACTTCAAGATTTCTGTGTTTTTTTTCCTCCAAAGACTCTTTCTTAATATTTGACTACTTGTATTTTTTCTCTTATCTCTTTGTTGGAGTGATCAATTTTTGCCTGTATTTGCTCACTTAGGTTTTTCCTTAATTCACAGATCATTTTAATTAGGTACATTCTGAAGTCCTTGTCTGACACTTCATCTACTATGCTATTGATGGGTTCTATTGTTATAGTATCTTGTTTTCTTTGGGGCACTTTCCTCCCTTGTTTTTTAATGTTGTCTATGTGACTTTCTCTCTTGCTGTGCAAATCTGAGGTATTGGAGCTTCTACCCTATGGTCTTGCAGTGTCCCTGCAGATTACTAATACCTCACCTTTAAGGAGGATATCAATGTTAATAGCACCCAATGCAACCAATATGCACCCATAAATCAATTAGCTTCTATTTCAACATTTGCACTTTTGTTGCTATAAACAGAAATGATGAGTTCAATTATCTTCTACCATATAGTCAATAGGCTTGCATAATGGCTTATATTTTCTAATGGTAGATGGGGGGAGGTAGGCTGTGATGTTTATGAGGTAGAATGTGAGAATATAGAGGTATTATAGGACGAGTTAAAGGGTAATCAAAAGAAGTTGGCTGTTAGCAGGAGAAAAAAGAGAGACAAAAATAGAGAGAGAAAAAAGAAACAGAGCTCCCTGTTACCTCTGCAATAGAATGGTGTTTGCTAGCACACTTAGAAGATACCTCTGGTGCAACCAGGCCCAAACAGTGATGGTTGGGACCTTGATGACAGTTTTCCAGATCCTGGTCATTATCTCTAGATGGAAGTGGTTATGTCCCTAGTTGGTGGTGGCAATATTATCAAGCCTATAAGTACCTTGATGTTGGGCTTCCAGGCCCCAGTCAGTGTCCCAAGGTGGATGTTGCCCCAACTAAAGATGGTGGAGATGGCAGTGTAGGTAACCCAAGATGGCTGTGGAGGTGTCACAAGATGGAGGCAACCACTTTCAGAGATGGGGCTGGGCGGATGGGCTATATGATGGCATTGGGTGGCCTATTCAATGATGCTACAGTGTGGCCTGTGGTGCTGCAATGGGAAGCTGCCTCCTGGCCCTGTCCAATGTCCTACAGTGGAGATTACTGTGTGGGGAGGGCTACAGCAGTGGCTTCAATGTCCAAAACTGGTGGTCATTTGGGTGGAGCCACACATTGGTGAGTAAGGAACCACAGGGCAGTGTTCCTCTCCTCTGTGGTGGGCTGCACTGTATGGGTCAGGCTTCTCTGGGCTGTGGCCATGCAGTGACCCTATTTATTCTTTATATTTAAGTAATTCTCCAGAATCTTTTTAAAAATTGTGTGATTAAAACATGTTTTCTGTAAGAAAATATCAATGAATTGTTTACATATAAATTTCTTCTGGCTCTTAAATCAGAACTTGTTTGTAAACAATATGAAGCTATATTATTTACACTGTTCTGAATGAAATCTGTAGAAAACTCCCAATTTATAAAGAGAAGAAGGTGTAATATTTTGTTTTAAAAGAATCAAAAAGGATTTCTTCACCTACCAACAGCAGCAAGGAAGGTACCTGTTGAATACATATCTAGGCTCAGTTTTTAAAATTCTCCCTTCATCCTCTTATACCCTTGTAACACACAAACAAACTTCCTAGTGAAAATTGTACTTTAATAAACTTTAAGATTGCAGTGACATGAATATCAGTAATTGCATTTTATAATCTGGTAAAAATTACATGAGAAATTTTTTTTCATTTTCATTTTAAAAACAATCAGCACTTTTATTTCCCACCAGTCTGTATGAGGGTTTAGCACTATCATTTATCAATATATGATAATCATTTTCTTTCTAAATTAGCAGATACAATTGTAATTGATAAGCCAACAGTTCTTCAGTAAGCATCAAATAAATATTAAAAAGATATATGACACTCTGAAGAATATAATCACCTATAATATTCATTTGCTCTTTTAATTCCTTTAAATGGGGCTGGGAAGAGAAAAGTAACACATATGTAATGATTAAAAATCTCACAGTGACTTGTAAAGGGGCAAAGCTTTTTGTACTGGAATACCTAAGGATTCTTCTTCATAGAGAGGGGCTTGAATAGATCTTTAAAATTTTAAGGACAGATTTGGAAACTGTGACTGTATCCAATCTAGAGGATGTGAAAGAAAAATCCAAATGTGGATCATGAAGTATGGGAGTTCAATGCAAGATAATCACAATACCCATCATTTTTCATGAAGTTATATACTTCTAAAAGCAAGCAATTGATTGCTATTTTTTTTAAATCTGGGAATAACGTGGTATTCAGCTTGGCTTCTATTTAAAGAAATAAACAAAAAAATGGTGGAAGGGCAAAGAGCAGAAAGGAGACAGGACAAAAGGGAGGGGAAAGAACATACGCATATGAAAAATGTTTTAGCATCAGATATAGAACATGAGAGAAAGGCAAGACTCGAGTCTTTATACAGTGGGTCTAGTTTTCTAGAGGCATTTATACTTTGATGATATTTTCAATATTTTTGATTTAAAAATAATATATTATTTAAATATAAAATTATTCTTCAAATGAAAGAAAAAGTACAAACAATAGATTCACACTACTGATATTACTGTCACCATCAATATATAAAGTGTATTTCAAGAGTACCTTGGGGGTCTCCAATATTCTGTCTGACAGCTAGTTATGTTGAAACTGTTCTTATAACAATTCCAAAATAGCATTTTCCTTGTTCACTCTGAATCTTTACAAATACTCAAATGCAGAAGCTACATATATGTCATCATTCTGACAGAAAACTGAAAGCATGTCTGTATATTCTTGTATTAAAAAAATACTGTTTACATTCATAATACAATAAATATGAGTAGTTATATTTGACACAAATAAAAGCTTTCAAGATCTCTAATTCATAAGAGCCTACAAAGCGCGATATGGTAATCAGTGAATCAATTTTTTTTCTTTCCNCTAAGACTACTTGTAATCAGCCTACTCTTTACCAAAATCCACAGGTAGAACATTTTATATTATATTTCAATCCATATAAGCAATCCATCAATTCAGTAAAAACATTAATCAAATTAATATTTTAGTAAAAATAAATGTCTGATTTCTGGATTATATTGATTTTAAAAGATTTATTGCTTTTCCTAAAGATTATCTTAATGTATATATATTTTCTTTCCTCCCCAATCAACTAAGTGAATTTCAATTGGGATTCATATATTATGAACAATATTCTTTTTCCTTTAGCATGCTAGAAAGTGTGAAACCCATAGAACATTCTATGATTGCTTTCAACTTTCATTTAAAGCTCTAAGTCTATGGTAAAGAAAAATTAATTTATGATTTTTATACTAGCTTGCACTTAAGTCATAAAAATCTTGCATTTTAAAGAGCTACATAAAGTTGAGTACTCTATTGAGCTTTACTCCTTAGCTATTAAATGCATATATATTTATTTCCTCTTGAACTAAGAGGTGGCATATTATCAGGAGTAATGGATCCTGAAATTTATGAACTTCAGAATTTTAGGTACTCCAGTTTTCAGGAAAGTTTGATTTCGGTGGAGCCCCATCACACAACCCTGTAATAAAATTGTGTTCTTAATCCTAGTTTTCAGAACCTTCACTTTCTATTGATACATTGTATATGCAAGAACCAGCAACTGAGATTTATGAGAAAAACACTAGTTCATTTCCTGAGATAATTTTATCAATTTTCCTTCTTGGATTAATTCAAGTGTATATAACATAACTAGATTAAAGTTTCATGATCTTTAAATCTTAAATACTTATGATTCTGTCACCATCAATATACAGAGGATACCAGCCTGTGGATTGTTACCTCAAAGATATATAAACTCATAATAAGGATATAAGAATAGAAATCAAACTATACATTGTGGCATTAAAAGAAACTATCATTTAGAAAGCATTGATAATTTAAACTTCAAAACATATTAAACTTAGAAAGGTATCAAGCCTGGTAATTTAAGTAAAATATATTATTTTAAAATTGGCGGGGGGGACTGTATGTGATGTTTCTGAGTGTGTTTATTATCAACAAGTTTTATTATATAAAATGATTCTAAATATATATGACATTGATTTTTAAGAATATGAAGGGTAAATAAGGAATGCCTTGGGGAAATTTTTTTCACTCCATTGATAAATACTTAAATTAATGGCATGTGACGGTTGCCATCTTCTTTTATGCATAAAGGAATAGGCCATAGATGGATGCACTTCTCTGTTATTAAAAATGTTAGATTGCAAAGCCAATTTCATGATGTAGATAGAATTAAGAAGTTTTCTAAAATCATTAGACAGAACTAAACTTAAATCACTGCAAATAATTTCAATACACTGTATACTGTGACAATACATAACTTCGTAATACTTGTTTTTCTGTGAATATTTAACATCCTTCATAAGGGTACTAAGAAGAAAATGTTGAGAAGGGCAATAAAATATTTGATTTTTAAATATTTTAAAATATTTAAGTTTTTACATTTGAGTTTTCCTTAGAGATAGTAATACATTTTTCCACATTACCAAGAATTACTTAAGGATACACACACAAATACACACACACACACAAAATATAAAATAAAATCTACAAATTAATGATATCATTTTTCATGTATCTGTTTGCAACAGATCACTTTCTTATTTAAAACTTGCTTAATTTGCTAAATATTATTTTTTAAATTTACAATTGTAAAGATCATCCTTAATTTGCATGCAGTTTAATACTGAAGGTATTCCATTTTATGGATAATCCAGATTTCTTGGCACATTACTTTGTGCACAAAAAGGTTATTCACATTGATTATAGGAAGAACCTATAATTTTCCCTTAAGATTTGGTTATGGGTCTTAGAGAGCTACTATTCAATTTTAAGAGTTAAATGTGCAGCCACCCTAAATTAAAACTTTGATCTCACCTCAAATCCAATCATTTTCCACTTACCTGTCTCAGGCACCTGTAGCAAGAAGGCAATTTATTATCCTCAGTAACTGTTTCTCAACCTCCTCTTTCATCTTCTGATTGCTTCAAATCAAAGCACACAAAGGTGGCATGAAGAGTAAAGATATAAAATAGCTCTCCATATGCAGAGGTGTTTATGGTACTTAGAAGTGCCTTCAGTCACGACTGGAGTCATCAGGCTGTCACAGGATACTTTCTCTGATATAGCAGAGTTCTCTTTGACATTATGTTCATCCACCACTGCCTCAGAACCCACCCCAGGAACCCTTCCGACTCTTTCAGGAAGGGAATTGGAGAAAAACATCTCTTGTCTCATTCAGTACCTTNTAATCAACATTTTATGTACTATATTTCTTTTTTATTGATTTTTATAAAAAATAAATGACAGTAAAATGCAATACAATTCTTATTACACATATACAGCACAACTTTTCATATCTCTGGTTGTATATAAAGTATGTTGACACTAATTCGTGTCTTCATTCATGTACTTTGGATAATGATGTCTATCACATTCCACCATCATTGCTAACCCCCTGCCCCTCCCTTTCCCTCCCACCCCTCTGCCCTATCTAGAGTTCATCTATTCCTCCTAAGCTCCCCCTATTACCCCACTATGAATCAGCCTCCTTATATCAGAGAAAACATTTGGCATTTGTTTTTTTGGGATTGGCTAACTGTAATATATTTCTTAATAGGCCCAAAACAATGGATATAACATTGATTAAATGATTATAAATATTAACATTTTAAATGAAATTATTATATTTTTCATTTTAAATGCCCCCATTATAATCTAAATGCCAAAACAATTTGATAATTCGATTTAATCTATCATGAAATAAAGATACATGAATAAGATCATCTTAAACCATGTGTGAATTTTCACCATAGCAATTTTTCTTCTTAAACTCATATTTTAATCACACATTTCTCACAGATTATTAACCTATTATATGTTTTCAACCGGAGAGTCTTCTCTTGATCATCACATTATAATTTTCTTCTACAAAGTACATAAGCATATTGAATTATATTTCAACCTATCTGTCCATAAGCCTTTAAGTTTTAAAATATTTTTCAAGACTCAGCTCACAACTAAGCATAAAATGAAATGTATCAAAAATTTGTTATCTCTGCATATCCTTCTTTATCAAATAGTTCATGTATTTATAAATGAGTATTACTTGATGCAAGAGTTCCCCAACTTCAGCATCAATTACATCCTCATTCTACATTTTTATAAATGGAAGTAATGAGAAATCCATGTACCCAAAAGTAAGTTGATGAAAATGGTTGTTTGTTTTAGCAACATTATTACTAAACTAACTTTTGAAATATTTTTAAGTTATAAGACAAAATATACAAAATGGTCCAAAAATTAGAAATATTATTTAGGGATGTAATATCTAATTAGACAATCAAACCTTTCTTAAAATTTTTAAAATCAAAATATTAGCATTCAATTGATTTGCAGAAATATTGATCTGGTATTCAAATAATCATTCTCTTTTATCTTTGGGAAAGCATACCCAAAATACAAATATGAAATATTATTAATATGTATCATACCAATAATTGTAACATGTAGATTCTTTTCTGATATACAGTTTTCTAACAATTATTCTTGTTTTCTTTTGCTCATAGTGTGTTTCCCTATATTTTTTATAAATATTTACTGCGTATATGACCAGTATACATATCAGTGTTACACTTTTTGGTATGTTAAAAAATAGTTTTTACCTTACCTGAAAATTTTATACAACCTATACAGTGTAGCTTAGAATGAAAGCTTTATAAAGGACACTTTGTGATTATAAATTTTAAACATTTTCCACCCTTTGTCAAAATTTGAGACAGTCCATTTTTGTTGTCTTCAAATGTTCTGATTTCTATTCAGACCTACTAAAGATAATACCATTTGAGTCTCACATTTATAGACAAAATATTCCATTGAATTAAGAACCATGGGAAATGTGTAGGCTTTGTTTCCTAAACTATTTGCCAAACAAGGCTATGAAAACTAAAGTTTCAATGTTAAGTCATTCTGAGTGTAACATCTATGTGCAGTGTTTTAACACATCGCAGAAGCAGAGTTTTACTAAATTAACTACAGTTTTTTTAATGATTTCCAATAGCCAAGTAGACCAATTGTACAGAATAGAAGACAGAGACAAATCCACATAAATACAGTTACCTCATACTAGGCAAAAACATACATTGAAGAAAAGTTAGCCTCTTCAACAATTGGTGCTGGGAAAACTGGAAATCCACATGCAGCAAAATGAAACTAAACCCCTATCTCTCACCTTGCACAAAATTCAACTCAAGTGGATAAAGGACCTAGGAATTAGATCAGAGACCCTATGCCTATTAGAAGAAAAAAATAGGCACGAATCTTCATCATGTCAGATTAGGATGCGACTTCCTTAACAGACTGCTAAAATCAAGGATCAATAAATGAGATGGATTCAAACTAAAAAAAAAAAAAAAAAAAAAAAAAAAAAAAAAAAAAAAACTTCTTTAGCAAAAGAAATAATCAATGAGATAAAAAAATAGAGCTTACATTTTGGAAGCAATTTTTTTGCCACATGCACATCAGATAGAGCACTAATATTCAGGATATATAAGGAATTCAAAACACTTAACACCAAAAAAAAAAAAACCCAAACAACCCAATCCATAAATGGGCTAAGGAGCTGAACAGACACTTCTCAGAAAAAGATGTACAACTGCTTGCCAAATATATGAAAAAAATGTTCACTGTCTCTAGTTATTAGAGAAATGCAAATCAAAACTACTGTAAGGGGGTCTGGGCGCAGTAGCA
The DNA here is from genome assembly GCF_001458135.2 of Marmota marmota marmota. Classification (NCBI taxonomy): domain Eukaryota; kingdom Metazoa; phylum Chordata; class Mammalia; order Rodentia; family Sciuridae; genus Marmota; species Marmota marmota. The sequence continues at coordinate 17,465,236 of NW_026000211.1, read as the reverse complement.
CACACCTGAAATCCCAGAAGCTTGGAAGGCTGATGCAGGAGGATCCCGAGTTCAAAGCCAGCCTTAGCAATTTAGTGAGGTGCCAAGTAACTCAGTTAGACCTTGTCTCTAAATAAAATATAAAAATTGGGCTGGGGATGTGGCTCAGTGGCTCAGTGTTCCTGAGTTCAGTCCTTAGTAACCCTACTGCTTGCCAAAAAAAAAAAAAAAAAAAAANAGCACAGAACATTTAGATTCTTGAAGGCAAGGAATGCTTTTCCTTATCCAAGTGAAACAGAAGACTAACCACAGCTCCTGGAATATATTTTGTCCTTAAAAATCACTTGGTTAATAAAAGATGAAGGAACACTAGGGAAACAATTTTTTTTGTTAGTTTGTTTTTAATTAATTTATTTATTTTAATTAGGTATATACGATAGCAGAATGAAATTTGATTCATTGTATATAATTGCAGCACAACTTTTTATTTCTCTGATTATAAATGATATAGCATTGCACCATATGTGCAGTCAACCATGTATCTAGGGTAATAACATCTATCTCATTCCACCATCTTTCCTGCCCCCATGCCCCTTCCCATCCTCTCCCAGCCCTTTGCCCACAGTTCCTCCATTTTTCCCATGCCTCCCCCATTTTGGATTAGTATCCACTTGTCAGAGGGAACATTTGGCCTTTGGGTGTTTTTCAATTGGCTTACTTTGCTTAGCATGATGGTCTCCAATTCCATCTAATTACCTGCAAATGCCATAATTTTATACAAGAGAATGCTGAATAATATTCTATTGTGTATATATACCACAGTTTCATTATCCACTCATCTATTGAAGGACATCAGTTTACATAAATGTCTTCATCTTCTAAGATGTATTTTATATGTGTTGTCAGCTTTGTTTTATAAAGAAAAAATTAGGAGAATTATGTAAATAATAAATGATTGTATTGTCTTTAAAATAAAATCTCATGTGTTGAAGGCTTTGTCCCCAATGGAGTAATGTCTAGAGTTGGGGGGGGTTGGAGGAAGTGATTGAATCATGGGGGTTCTGACTTCATCAGAGGATTAATCCATTTGATGAATTATATTCAAGTACAACTTGAATGGACCACTGAGAGGAGATAGAAACTTTCTGGATATATATGATTATGTATATATTATAGGATATATATATATATATATATATATATATATATATATATATAATTATACATATAAGAGTTGTTTTGTAGACAAAAAAGAATTTCTATTTCTTTGCATTTTAGTTTATTAAGATATGAAAAAAAGAAGGGGGAAGTACTAAATCTATGTTTTAATAGAAAAATGGAGTAAATTTTTTTAAATGTCATTAAAATGATGTTATCAATCCTCAGAGATTTAATGTAAGGAAGTAATAGTGATAGTTCTCTGGAATGAGCACAAATGATGTGACAGTTTCAATCCAGAATTTTTAGTTAACCATGTACTAAAAATTATTTTCAGTTCACCACTGATTTTAAAATGTTCATAATTTATTATTAGCAGCTTATGTTTTATAAAAAGATTAGATTTTGTCTAATTGGGATTATTTCTATTTGGCTTTTTAAAAAAATAATTATAGTTGTTTCTTTAAAATGTTATTATTTCATTAGAGATGTTTCTTTGGAAGTCAGTACTTCCCTTTGAAAAACCAGCTCTCAATATAAGGCCTTGAAATTTATTACTATGCTTTATTAGAAAAAAATCAAGTCACCACAATACTCACAACTCCCCAGATACTTTGAAAGAGTCAAGAAATTGCAATATGTGAGGGTCGTGGGAGAAGGCAGATAGCCTCTATATTTTGTGTTTAGCCAATACACCCCAAGTAGAATTGCAGATAATTTTAGATTTTAATTTATTATTTTTATATCAGGAAAAGGTAATGTAGTTTTTTTACTATAGTTGTATAGCATGCATTATTAACCCTCGGAATTTCCCAAATGCACATGTTCATATTTTAAAATAAGGATTTGGAATATAAATCATCAGAAATTGTGATAAGTTGGGAATTTTGTCTGTAGAGATCTGGGCATGAATTACCTTGATACATACTCCTCTGTGTTTCCTCTGGTAGATAGTGGCCCTTTTGGTATGGAGAACTTTGTCTATCTGCTTCCTCCTTGCAGAAAGTCACAGAGCACTGAACTGAACCTTCACTTTTTTCCTTTTATTTTTTCATGTTTATTTTCACACTTTGAACTACTTCTTTCTCTTCTTCCTCTTATATTTTCAGTTCATGGCGCTTAAATATTTTTTGGCCTTTCTGGAAAACTTACTAGACAAAAGCCAGGGCCACGCATCTTTTTTTTTGAGACAGCAATGTATTCTGTTTGAGTGTGATATCAGTGCAGCTGAGATGGAATATGATACACACTAATAAATCGTTCTGAAATCTTAATTCTAACTTAACCAACTTAAGATGATATTTACTCAGAGATCACTTCCTACTTTTAGAACTCAGTGCCATTTGGAGAGACTAGAAATAAAAATAATATTACTTTTAAAACTCAGGCAACCCAATTGTGTATCTGGTCTATTTTTGCTTAAAATTTTAACACATCATATTAAAACTTATTACTATTTTTAATACTGCATGAATTTTTTAAGAAAGGAGAACTTGATTCTTCCACAATTCTTTTGGAAATTTTTTGTAGCCAAACCTACTAGATAATTAAATGAATTTTCCATTATGAACAATTAAAAAAAAACAGAAATTTCTGTAAGTGACAATATTTGCAAACTTTCTGTTGCTATTTCACAAGTATCATTTTCATTTCAGCCTCCTATAGCAATATCTTTCCTATTTCCTCTGCTTACTAAATAGGCTCAAAGGTCCTTTTTGTTTTGAGCCACTATCTGGTCCAAAGCCAAGACACACATGTTTTAGCTTTGGTCATAGTAGGACCCACATTCAGGTACCAAATTCTCTTCTTGTTATTATACTGTGTAACATGCTACCCTAAAATGTATCCACTAATATAACACTCATTCGCTTTTCTTTTATGATTTCGTCAGTTAGGAATTTGTGCAGATCTTTTCTGAAAATTTTTCTCTTTTGCTTGCTGACAATGGAAGTCAGTTGATGGTATTCAGTTTGCCTAATGGCTGATCTCAACATCCAAATTGGAATCATTCATCTGTAGTCTTGTAGGAAAAAGGTGAAGTTTGTTCAAGACAACTTCTATATAGTCAGCTGTCTTAAATGTGCAGGAAACTTCTACAACTTATTCTAAGAAATCAAAGTGAAGGCTGCAGATTTTTATTACTCAGCCTTAGAAATTCCCGGGAATCACATTCACTGCAACTTATCAGTCAAGGAAATCACTAAGTCCAGCTAGATTCAATGGGCAATGAATGAGACTTAATTTCTCAGGGAGAGTAGCAGCAAAGAATTTTTGTCATCTTTCATGTGCCACATAAACATTCTAGCAATGTCATATTTTATAGGCCATGGTACATGATAGATAAGAGTTCAAAAATATTTTATCTCACATCTTTATTGATGTAATGAATGCCCATGTTGATCCTTTTCCAAACCACAAATAAAAGTTGTTTATTTAATATAGTTTCTTTCTGGAAAATGGATGATCTTATTACCTAGGTTATGAATTAGTCTATCATCCACTACACAAATGTAAGACTGTCTCTCATCACAGTAGTGTCTTTTTCTATATAGCGGTATATTCTCACTGTTTATAGAGCTGATAATTTTTGTTATTAACATAATACTGTACTAAGCAATCAAAACATGCTATCATTGACAATGACAGCATAATGCAGATATAAAAATAAGGGTTGTTTTTTCTCTGATTTTTTTTTGATACTGAATGAAAAAGTCATAGGACCTTGGCATATACCCAAAGGATCTAAAATTAGCATACTCCAGTGACACATCCACATCAATGTTTATAGCAGCTCAATTCACAAGTTATGAAACCAACCTAGGTTCCCTTTAATGGATGAATGGATAAAAACAGTCACACACACACACACACACACACACACACACACACACGATGGAATATTACTCAGCTATAAAGAAGAATGAAAGTATGGCATTTGCCAGTAAATGGATGGAACTGGAGACTATCCTGCTTAGTGAAATAAGCCAATTTCAAAGGCCTAATGTTCTGATATGAGAATGCTGACACACAATAAGGGGGTAGGAGGAATAAAAGTTCATTGGATTAGACAAAGGATAATGAAGCAAAGGGAAGAGGGATAGGAATAGGAAAGACTGTAGAATGAATCAGATATGACTTTCCTATGTTCATATATGAATACACAACTAGTATAACTCCATATCATTACAAGCACAAGAATAGGAATTTACACTGCATGTATGTATAATATATCAAAACACATTCTGTTGTCATGTATAAAAAACAAATAAAGATAAAAATAAAGCAAAGGCCAATAGCATTGACATACCTTACTAATAGGCTCAGATGATAAAAAACATATTAAAATATTTTAAGCATCTGTGATCAGGAAAAGAAAGCAAGCTTACCATTTTCCTCAATATCTGTGTTTTCATAATTTGTGAATTTCTATACTTTTTTATGATACTACATCTTCATATCCATTCTTCTCTGTTGCATGAAAGTGGAAAATTGCAATAAAATCAAATGTTATCTTTTATCATTCGAATTTTATAAAATAAAACTGTGTTTGAAATTCTATCATTTTAGAGAAATAATTTTTAATGGATTTTAAATTAATTCATTTGTTTTAACTTTTGTTAAAGTTATTCATCATGTTTTCATTAAATTTTTTTAGTGGTAATTGGACACAATACCTTTGTTTTATTGATTTATTCATTTTTATGTGGTGCTGAGGATTAAACCCAGTGCTTCTCATATGATAGATGAGTGCTCTACCGATAAGCCACAACCCCAGCCCCTGTTATTCATCATGTTTCTGAAAGAAATTCATATTCTTGGATATCTTACCATGCTAAGATAATACTGTTTTCTATTTTTTTCCCATATACCCATTCAGAAAAATTTACATAAACTTTTATGAAAGAACATAGACTTAGTGAATTTATAGTTGTTATTGTTGCCTATGAGGCAAAACTGCCATTTTATGAACTAGTAATAGGTAATAATGCTCCCATTTTATTTGTGTAATTGTTTTTTTCCCTATTATGTCTGGGAGGATTTCAGTTCTGTTTGTAAAAGAAGTTCTCTCTGTTCAAAGCTCTCTGTCCCTATATAATCCAGTCATGGCCCTGTGATAAAAAGACCACTAAAATTTGTCAAGGGAGGTATTGTGCTATTGATCATACTATACCTGATTTTCTACTTCACATAATATCCTGGGCAAAAAATTAAATTCAGGGAATAGGACACTGTTGTTTTCTTTTCATTTGCTTACTTTCTATGCAATTAGAGTGATACTCAGGATATTTGGAAAAATAGTGTTTTAAATGGTCTTGTGTAAAATGACTATGACTTGCCAGAGTGACAGACTTCCCCTAGAAAGTCCTATGAGTGTCTTTGTCAGTTCCAATGCTATGTCTCCCTACTCAAAAGCTCTTCTGAGAATACTTTCTAAAGAAGCCACCTCTTGAAGGGGTCACTGGTAAGTGATTAACTTTGGTACCAGATGTGAGCTCCTGACCCACGGGTAGCCCATTATTAGATGCCTTGATTGATGTCTCATTTACTGACTAAGAAGTTTAATTGGGAGAATCGTATTATCCTTTTAGTCAACTTGAATTGAAAATCCATCATAAATGGATTTTATGAATCATAGACAATGCCATAACAAAGAAGTTAATAAGTGAGCTACTTTAACAGCTCTAGGGTAAAGGCTTGTGTCCCAGTAATTATATACCTAGTCAAATAGTTACATATTTATTGATAATGCATTTTATTTTCTCACAAAAATGCTTAGCAAATAAGATTACCTTTCAATGAATGGTCATAAGGAATCTATGGAATAAAAAATTAAGGCTCTAAAGATGAGGAAATCTATATCATATAATTGTCTGGTAGCATTGAATCAGTTAAAAGTGTTTCACAGTGTTATCATGAATGACAAATAATATAGTGCAAATATTAAAATATTAATTTTAGGTGTTTATAAATGCTATTTTCCATCTATATCTAGATCTAGTCCTTATGATTTTTTTTTCATTTTTATTTCTGAAGCTTTATTGTTGTTAATACAATCAAGTATGCCATGTAAAATCTAGTACATTCTTTATCTTATGGGGTTCTTGATAAATTTGTAGTGATAAAAGATACTGCCAAATAATGAATGAAAAATAACTTCATGAATTGAAATGAAGTAAATTTCTGTATGTTTCAAAGTCACAAAGTATAAAATATTCATATGTGAAGAATTTAAAACATATATAAATATTTTCTTTCATGTCTATCACTTGTCTGAAATTAATAGACAATATTTCCATGTGTATGGGAAATGAAATAGTATGAGTAGAGACAGGTTGTTTTAATTCAGGTACTTTAAGTAACAGATGCTTACATAAAATAATATGCAACATATTTAATCAGGAGAAATGCAGTAGTTCCCCACCTTATCTGCAATTGTAGTTTCTACAATTTCAGTTATCCACAGTCAGGCATAGTCAGAAAATACTGAGTAGAAAATTCAAGAAGTAATTCATATGGTTTATAAATGGCATGCCATTCTGCAGAGCATGATGAAATCTTGTCATCCTGCCCCGTCTGGTCTGGTATAGGAATTCTCTTCTTGTTCACTACTTTCCCTGCTTGAAATCCAAGCCAGGCACCCCACAGATGGGTTAGAGCATTACAAACAATATGTGTTCTGCTCCCACCTGTTCAAGAGAGAAAACTGGAACTAGACCTCCACTGCCTTTAAAATAAGACCACATGGTGTTGGGTATGGTGGATTGAGAGGAAGTTAGATGCCATGAAATTTTATGCTATTTTGAATGTAGCTCTCTTGCTCCTTCCTTCCTTCCTTGTTTCTTTCCTTCTCTCTCTCTCTCTTCTCTCTCTCTGCACTAAATGTCATAATCGAAAAGAAGGACAAGTTCACCAATAAAAATTTACAAAAGAAAAATTATTAATTAACAAATAAATTATTGGAAATATCTAATTAGAATAAAAGGAAAATTAAATTGTTATAAAAATGTGTTTTCTTGTTAATATTGTGAAAATTGTGCTATGTGTTGCAAGCATTATATAAAATAGTTTAAATTTTATTCTTAAATCTCTATATGTTTTTTTATATACAGAGAACTATATAGATAAATTCATATGTGTATGTATAAAATGTAATTAAATTTCAATATTAATTAATATCCATATTATAGCTGGCCAGGTGGTACATGCCAGCAGCTCAGAAGTCTGAGACACAAGGATGACTGGTTCAAAGTCAGCCTCAAAAATTTAGTGAGGCCCTAAGCAACCTAAGAAGACTCTGTCTCAAAATAAAATATAAAAAATAAAGGGCTGGGGATGTGGTTCAGTGGGTAAGCACCCATAGGTTCAATATCCAATACCAAAACAGAAAAATAAAAGAAATATATTATAGCTGATTCTTCTTCTTCATTCTTTTCTTTATTAATTCTAATAAGTTACACATGACAATAGAAAGCTCTTTGATTCATTGCACACAAATGGAGCAGAATTGTTTACTTCTCTGGTTGTGCATGAAGCAGAGTCACACCCTTCGTGCAATCATACATGCATGTAGGGTAATGATGACCATCTCATTCCACTGTCTTTTTTACCCCCTTAACCTCTCCCCTTCCTCCCTTTTGCCTCATCCAATGTTCCTCCACTCATCCCACACCCTACCTTCAAGTTTGGATTAGAATCCATTTCTCAGAGAAAACATCCCCTGGTTTGGGGGATTGGCTTATTTTGCTTAGCATGATGTTCTCCAACTTTTTTTTTTTTTTTTTTTGGTGTTAAATTTTTGAGTTCTTTATATATCCTGGAAATGAGTGCTTATCTTATGTGGCACATGGCAAAATTTTGCTCCACAAATGTAAGCTCTCTCTTCACCTCATTGATTGTTTCTTTTGCTGAGAAGATTTTTATTTTGAATCCATCCCATTTATTGACCCTTAATTTTATTTCTTGTGCTGAAGGAGTCTTGTAAAGGAAGGCAAAGCCTAATCCAACATGATGAAAATTTGTGCCTACTTTTTATTCTATTAGGCATAGAGTCTTTGGTTTAATTCCTAGGTTCTTGATCCACTTGTGTTGAGTTTTGTGCATAGTGAGAGATAGGAGTTTAATTTCGTTTTGCTGCAGTTGGATTTCCAGTTTTCCTAGCACCATTTATTGAAGAGGCTATCTTTTCTCCAGTGTATGTTTTTGGCTCCATTGTCTACTATTGAGACAACTGTATTTATGTGGGTTTGTCTCTGTGTCTTCTATTCTGTTCCATTGTCTACATGTCTATTTTATTGTCAATACCACACTGTTTTTATTACTGTAACTTTGTATAATAGTTTAAGGTCTGGTGTTGTGATGCCTCTGCTTCACTCTTCTTGCTAAGGATTGCTTTGGCTATTTTGGGTTTCTTATTTTTACAAAGGAATTTCATGATTGCTTTTTCTATTGGAAATGATGTTGGAATTTTAATTGAATCACAGTGAATCTGTATAGCACTTTGGGTATTATGGCCATTTTGACAATATTTGTTCTGCCTATCCAAGATCATGTGAGATCTTTCCATCTTCTAAGGTCTTCTTCAATTTCTTTCTTTAGTGTTCTGTAGTTTTCATTGTAGAGGTCTTTCATGTCTCTTGTTAGATTGATTCCCAAGTATTTTTTATGCTATTTTGAATGAAACAGTTTTCCTAATTTCTCTTTTACAGGATTCATCACTGATGTATAGATATGCATTGATATATGGGTACTGATTTTATATCTTGCTACTTTGCTGAATTCATTTTTAATTCTAGTTTTCTGGTCAAATTTTTTTGGATCCTTTAAGTATAGAATTATGTCATTAGTAAATAAATGATAGTTTGAGTTCTTCTATTGCTATTCATATCCCTTTAATTTCTTTCATATGTCTAATTTCCCTGGCTAGAATATCATGGACTATGTTGAATAGAAGAGGTGAAAGAGGGCATCCCTGACTTTTAGAGGGAATGCTTCCAATTTTCAACATCAGGATGATGTTAGCCTTGGGTTTAGCATAGATTGCTTTTACAATGTTGAGCTATGTTCCTACTATCCCTAGTTTTTCTAGTGTTTTAAAGATGAAAGGGCACTGTATTTTGTTAAATGCTTTCTCTGCATCAATTGATTAATCATATTATTCTTAAGTCTATTAATGTGATGGATTATACTTGTTTATTTCCATATGTTGACCCAAACTTTCTTCTGTGGAACGAACCACACTTGATCATGGTGCACTATTTTTTTAAATATGTTTTTGTTTGTGATTTGCCAAAACTATTGAGAATTTTTGAATCTATGTTCATCAGGGATATTGATCTGAAATTTTCTTTCTTTATGTCTCTTGTTTTGGTATCATGGTGATACTAGCCTCATGGAATGAGTTTGGTAGGGTTCCCTCCTTTTCTATTCCATGGAATTATTTGAGGAGTAATGGCATTAATTCTTCTTTGTAGGTCTTGTAGAACTCAGCTATGAATCCATCTGGTCCTGGGCTTTTCTTGGTTGGTAGGCTTTTGATGGCATCTTCTATTTCTTTGCTTGAAATTGATCTGTTTACGTTGTGTATGTCCTCCTTGTTCAGTTTGAGTAGGTTGTATACCTGTAGAAAACTGTTGGTGTCTTTAAGTTTTTTTATTTTACTGGAGGATAAATTTTCAAAATAATTTCCAATTTTCTTCTGTATTTCAATAGTGTCTGACATGATATTTCCTTTTTCATCAAGAATTTTAGTAATGTGAGTTTTCTCTCTCCTTTTCTTTAGGGTTGCTAAGGGTTTGACAATTTTATTTATTTTTTTCAAAGAACCAGCTTTTTTGTCAATTTTTTGAATTGTTTCTTTTGTTTCAATTTCATTGATTTCAGCCATAATTTTTATTATTTTCTATCTTGTACTTCTTCTGGTGTTGGTTTGTTCCTCTTTTTCTAGGTCTTTGAGATGTACTGTCAGGACATTTATTTGTTGGCTTTTCTTTTTTTCAATGAATAACCTTAATGAAATGAATTTCCCTCTTACTACTGCCATCCAAGTGTCCCAAAGATTTTGATACAATGTATCAGAATTCTAATTTTTTTCTAAGAATTTTTTTGTATCTACACCCTGATGTCTATGTTATTCATAAGTCATTCAATAATTCAATAGCGTATTATTTAGTCTCCAGGCGGTGGAGTAGCTTCTATTTTTTATTTTATCATTGATTTCTAATTCCTTTTTTTAAATTTTTTTTAGTTGTACATGGACACAATATCTTTATTTTTATTTATCTATTTTTATGTAGTGCTGAGGATCAAACCCAGGGCCTTGTGCATGCAAGGCAAGGGCTCTACCACTGAGCTACAACCCCAGCCCGATTTTTAATTTTATTCCATTATGGTCAGATAGAATGTAGATAGTATCTCTCTCTCTCTCTCTCTCTCTCTCTCTCTCTATTTGCTAAGACTTGCTTTGTGGCATAACTTATTGTCTATTTTGGAGATGAATTCATGTGCTGCTGAGAAAAAAAGTATCTTCACTTGTTGATGTATGGAATATTTTATATATGTCTGTTAAGTCTAAATTGTTGAATGTTTTATTGGGTTCTATACTTTCTTTGGTTAGTTTTTGTTTGAAAGATCCATCCAGTGGTGAGAGAGATGTGTTAAAGTCACCCAGTTTTATTGTGTTATGGTCTATTTGATTCTTGAGGTTGAGAAGGGTTTGTTTGATATTTATAGATGTCCCATTGTTTGGGGCATAGATATTTATGATTGTTATGTCCTGTTGATGTAGGATTCCCTTGAGTAGTATGAAATGACCTTCTTTATCACTTTTCACTAACTTTGGTTGGAAATCCACTTTATCTGATATAAGGGCAGAAACCCCTGCTTGTTTTTGCGGTCCATGTGAATGATACTTTTATTTCCCCATCCTTTCACCTTCAGTTTGTTGATTTATTTTCCTGTGGAATGAGCCTCTTGGGTCTTTTTTTAAAACACAATATACTAGTCTATCTATTTCAATTGATGAATGTAGGCCATTCACATTCAGGATTATTATTGAGACATGGTTTGTATTCTTAGTCATTTTGGTTAATTTTTGTTTTTTACCTTGACTTGGTTTCTCCTTTGATTGGTGTTTCCTATAATGTCATTCCTCTGTTTGCGGAGTTTCATTATTGTTTATCATTTTTATTTTTTATTTTTATTTCATAATTCTTGGTTGGCATCCATTTTATTTCAGATCTTTGTATATGTTGTTCCAGGATCTTTTGGCTTTGAGGGTCTGGGTTGAAAAATCTGCCAAGATATGAATTGGTGTCCTGCTGTATGTAATCTGATTCCTCTCTCTTGCAGCCTTTAAAATTCTATCCTTATTCTGTATGCTAAGCATTTTCATTATAGTGTGTCCTGGTATAGATAAGTTGTAATTTTATATATTTGGTGTCCTATAAGCCTCTTGTATTTTATTTTCCAATTCATTCTTCATGTTTGGAAAATTTTCTGATATTACCTCATTGTGCATTCCTTTGGTTTGAATCTCTGTGCCTTCCTCTATCTGGATAACTCTTATATTTGGTCTTTTGATGTTATCCCATAATTCTTGGATGTTCTGTTCATGGTTTCTTACCATCTTCACTATGTGGTCAACTTTATTTTTAAGATTGTATATTTTGTTTTCATTGTCTGAGGTTCTGTATTTCAAGTGATCTAGTCTGGTTGTGATGATGATTTCTATTTAGTTTTTTATTTGGTTCATTGTTTCTTTCACTTCAAGATTTCTGTTTTTTTTTCCTCCAAAGACTCTTTCTTAATATTTGACTACTTGTATTTTTTCTCTTATCTCTTTGTTGGAGTGATCAATTTTTGCCTGTATTTGCTCATTTAGGTTTTTCCTTAATTCACAGATCATTTTAATTAGGTACATTCTGAACTCGTTGTCTGACACTTCGTCTACTATGCTGTTGATGGATTCTATTGTTATTGTATCTTGTTTTCTTTGGGGCACTTTCCTCCCTTGTTTTTTAATGTTGTCTATGTGACTTTCTCTCTTGCTGTGCAGATCTGAGGTATTGCAGCTTCTACCCTATGGTCTTGCAATGTCCCTGCAGATTACTAATACCTCACCTTTAAGGAGGATATCAATGTTAATAGCACCCAATGCAACCAATATGCACCCATAAATCAATTAGCTTCTATTTCAACATTTGCACTTTTGTTGCTATAAACAGAAATGATGAGTTCAATTATCTTCTACCATATAGTCAATAGGCTTGCATAATGGCTTATAGTTTCTAATGGTAGATGGGGGGAGGTAGGCTGTGATGTTTATGAGGTAGAATGTGAGAATATAGAGGTATTATAGGGCGAGTTAAAGGGTAATCAAAAGAAGTTGGCTGTTAGCAGGAGAAAAAAAGAGAGACAAAAAAAGAGAGAGAGAAAAGAAAGAGAGCTCCCTGTTACCTCTGCAATACAATGGTGTTTGCTAGCACACTTAGAAGATACCTCTGGTGCAGTTAGGCCCAAACAGTGATGGTTGGGACCTTGATGACAGTTTTCCAGATCCTGGTCATTATCTCTAGATGGAAGTGGTCATGTCCCTAGTTGGTATCAAGCCTATAGGTACCTTGATGTTGGGCTTCCAGGCCCCAGTCAGTGTCCCAAGGTGGATGTTGCCCCAACTAAAGATGGTAGAGATGGCAGTATAGGTAACCCAAGATGGCTGTGGAGGTGTCACAAGATGGAGGCAACCACTTTCAGAGATGGGGCTGGGCAGATGGGCTATATGATGGCATTGGGTGGCCTATTCAATGATGCTTCAGTGTGGCCTGTGGTGCTGCAATGGTCAGCTGCCTCCTGGCCCTGTCCAATGTCCTGCAGTGGAGATTACTGTGTGGGGAGGGCTACAGCAGTGGCTTCAATTTCCAAAAATGGTGGTCATTTGGGTGGAGCCACACATTGGTGAGTAAGGAATCACAGGGCAGTGTTCCTCTCTTCTGTGGTGGGCTGCACTGTATGGGTCAGGCTTCTCTGGGCTGTGGCCATGCAGTGACCCTATTTATTCTTTATATTTAAGTAATTCTCCAGAATTTTTTTTAAAATTGTGTGATTAAAACATGTTTTCTGTAAGAAAATATCAATAAATTGTTTTCATATAAATTTCTTCTGGCTCTTAAATCAGAACTTGTTTGTAAACAATATGAAGCTATATTATTTACATAGTTCTGAATGAAATCTGTAGAAAACTCCTAATTTATAAATAGAAGAAGGTGTAATATTTTGTTTTAAAATTATCAAAAAGGATTTCTTCACCTACCAACAGCAGCAAGGAAGGTACCTGTTGAATACATATCTAGGCTCAGTTTTTAAAATTCTCCCTTCATCCTCTTATACCCTTGTAACACACAAACAAACTTCCTAGTGAAAATTGTACTTTAATAAACTTTAAGATTGCAGTGACATGAATATCAGTAATTGCATTTTATAATCTGGTAAAAATTACATGAGAATTTTTTTTTCTCATTTTCATTTTAAAAACAATAAGCACTTTTATTTCCCACCAGTCTGTATGAGGGTTTAGCAGTATCATTTACCAATATATGATAATCATTTTCTTTCTAAATTAGCAGATACAATTGTAATTGATAAGCCAACAGTTCTTCAGTAAGCATCAAATAAATATTAAAAAGATGTATGACACTCTGAAGAATATAATCACCTATAATATTCATTTGCTCTTTTAATTCCTTTAAATGAGGCTGGGAAGAGAAAAGTAACACATACGTAATGATTAAAAATCTCACAGTGACTTGTAAAGAGGCAAAGCTTTTTGTGCTGGAAAACCTAAGGATTCTTCTTCATAGAAAGGGGCTTGAATAGATCTTTAAAATTTTAAGGACAGATTTGGAAATTGAGACTGTATCCAATCTAGAGGATGTGAAAGAAAAATCCAAATGTGGATCATGAAGTATGGGAGTTCAATGCAAGATAATAACAATACCCATCATTTTTCATGAAGTTATATACTTCTAAAAGCAAGCAATTGATTGCTATTTTTTTAAAAAAATCTGAAAATAACATGGTATTCAGCTTGGCTTCTATTTAAAGAAATAAACAAAAAATGATGGAAGGGCAAAGAGCAGAAAGGAGACAGGACAAAAGGGAGGGGAAAGAATATACGCATATGAAAAATGTCTTAGCATCAGATATAGAACATGTGAGAAAGGCAAGACTCGAATCTTTATACAGTGGGTCTAGTTTTCTAGAGGCATTTATACTTTGATGATATTTTCAATGTTTGTAATTTTAAAATAATATATTATTTAAATATAAAATTATTCTTCAAATGAAAGAAAAAGTACAAACAATAGATTCACACTACTGATATTACTGTCACCATCAATATATAAAGTGTATTTCAAGAGTACCTTGGGGGTCTCCAATATTCTGTCTGACAGCTAGTTATGTTGAAACTGTTCTTCTAATAATTCCAAAATAGCATTTTCCTTGTTCACTCTGAATCTTTACAAATACTCAAATGAAGAAGCTACATATATGTCATCATTCTGACAGAAAACTGAAAGCATGTCTGTATATTCTTGTATTAAAAAA
>NW_026000211.1:17439968-17447868 GCF_001458135.2 Marmota marmota marmota | reverse complement strand
TTTTTTTTAGGTAAAAAGCATTAGAACAGAGGTAATGACAGAGAGAAAAAGAAAGAGAAAGAAGGAATTGTGTTTCTCAGATTTTACATGAGACTAAATTATATGACTAGAATCAATGTGAAAATAATATATTAGGCCAATTATAGCAAATACTTTACCCACATAGATAAAAATATTCACACTTGAAGCAATTAATTCCATATAGGAAAAGAGGTACATTATATTCTTCTAAGACTACTTGTAATCAGCCTACCCTTTACCAAAATCCACAGGTAGAACATTTTATATTAGATTTCAATCCATATAAGCAGTCCATCAATTCAGTAAAAACATTAATCAAATTTATATTTCAGTAAAAATAAATGTCTGATTTCTGGATTATATTGATTTTAAAAGATTTATTGCTTTTCCTAAAGATTATCTTAATGTATATATATTTTCTTTCCTCCCCAATCAACTAAGTGAATTTCAATTGGGATTCATATATTATGAACAATATTCTTTTTCCTTTAGCATGCTAGAAAGTGTGAAACCCATAGAACATTTTATGATTGCTTTCAACTTTCATTTAAAGCTCTAAGTCTATGGTAAAGAAAAATTAATTTATGATTTTTATACCAGCTTGCACTTAAGTCATAAAAATCTTGCATTTTAAAGAGCTACATAAAGTTGAGTACTCTATTGAGCTTTACTCTTTAGCTATTAAATGCATATATATTTATTTCCTCTTGAACGAAGAGGTGGCATATTATCAGGAGTAATGGATCCTGAAATTTATGCACTTCAGAATTTTAGATACTCCAGTTTTCAGGAAAGTTTGATTTCGGTGGAGCCCCGTCACACAACCCTGTAATAAAATTGTGTTCTTAATCCTAGTTTTCAGAACCTTCACTTTCTATTGATACGTTGTGTATGCAAGAACCAGCAACTGAGATTTATGAGAAAAACACTAGTTCATTTCCTGAGATAATTTTATCAATTTTCCTTCTTGGATTAATTCAAGTGTATATAACATAACTAGATTAAAGTTTCATGATCTTTAAATCTGAAATACTTATGATTCTGTCACCATCAATATACAGAGGATAGCAGCCTGTGGATTGTTACCTCAAAGATATATAAACTCATAATAAGGATATAAGAATAGAAATCAAACTATACATTGTAGCATTAAAAGAAACTATCGTTTAGAAAGCATTGATAATTTAAACTTCAAAACATATTAAACTTAGAAAGGTATCAAGCCTGGTAATTTAAGTAAAATATAGTATTTTAAAATTGGCGGGGGGGGGGACTGTATGTGATGTTTCTGAGTGTGTTTATTATCAACAAGTTTTATTATATAAAATGATTCTAAATATATATGACATTGATTTTTAAGAATATGAAGGGTAAATAAGGAATGCCTTGGGGAAATTTTTTTCACTCCATTGATAAATACTTAAATTAATGGCATGTGACGGTTGCCATCTTCTTTTATGCATAAAGGAATAGGCCATAGATGGATGCACTTCTCTGTTATTAAAAATGTTTTAGATTGCAAAGCCAATTTCATGATGTAGATAGAATTAAGAAGTTTTCTAAAATCATTAGACAGAGCTAAACTTAAATCACTGCAAATAATTTCAATACACTGTATACTGTGAAAATACATAACTTCGTAATACTTGTTTTTCTGTGAATATTTAACATCCTTCATAACAGTAGTAAGAAGAAAATGTTGGAAAAAGGGCCATAAAATATTTATTTTTTTACATTTGCGTTTTCCTTAGAAATAGTAATACATTTTTACATATTACCAAGAATTACTTAAGGATACACACACACATACACACACAAAAAAAATATATACAATAAAATCTACAAATTAATGATATCATTCTTCAGATATCTATTTACAACAGATCACTTTCTTATTTAAAACTTGCTTAATTTGCTAAATATTATTTTTTAAATTTACAATTGTAAAGATCATCCTTAATTTGCATGCAGTTTAATACTGAAGGTATTCCATTTTATGGATAATCCAGATTTCTTGGCACATTACTTTGTGCACAAAAAGGTTATTCACATTGATTATAGGAAGAACCTATAATTTTCCCTTAAAATTTGGTTATGGGTCTTAGAGAGCTACTATTCAATTTTAAGAGTTAAAAGTGCAGCCACCCTAAATTAAAACTTTGATCTCACCTCAAATCCAATCATTTTCCACTTACCTGTCTCAGGCACCTGTAGCAAGAAGGCGATTTATTATCCTCAGTAACTGTTTCTCAACCTCCTCTTTCATCTTCTGATTGCTTCAAATCAAAGCACACAAAGGTGGCATGAAGAGTAAAGATATAAAATAGCTCTCCATATGCAGAGGTGTTTATGGTACTTAGATGTGCCTTCAGTCATGACTGGAGTCATCAGGCTGTCACGGGATACTTTCTCTGATACAGCAAGTTCTCTTTGACATTATGTTCATCCACCACTGCCTCAGAACCCACCCCAGGAACCCTTCCGACTCTTTCAGGAAGGGAATTGGAGAAAAACATCTCTTGTCTCACTCAGTACCTTCTGTGGGGAAGTTGTGAGTAATCAAGTGGCAACATTCTGAATCACTAATTTTACTCACAGGAGAAGTTTCTGCTTGCCATGACTAACGCTGTCACCACAACATTTTGTTGTCCCATTCAGTACCTACCCCTGAATGACTTAATCACGAAATCCATTGCCGGTAATGTCTCTATCCTCCTTAAAACAATGCAAAGTCTTTTCTAAACTCAAACATCTATAATCTTGTCCCCATTCTTATGCATGTCACCTTTTTATTGTATTTCATTAATAATCTTGTTTATGCCTTTCTAAATGAGTCACTGCTAATATGGAGGTGGTGTTACAACCATTGCTATTAGAAGTGTCCTAAAATGGATCACTTTCTTATTTAAAATTGCCTCTTGAATTCAATCTTTTTGGTTTTTTTCTTGAGTTCACTTTCCTTGTTTCTGAGGAACACTTTAATTAGTAGTTCTCTGATGAGATTTTTGTTACTGGAAAATTCTCTTCACCCCCTGGCCCCCATTTTAAAGCTTTAACTTGAATTTTAGCTTAGATGGTTTTGTACAATTCAAAACAGAGATGTTTAACACTAGATTTTCCTCAGCTTGCCTTAACCCTTTATGCCCCATCATCCTATATAGAATTGAAACCTTGGGACTTAAGGGGTTAACAAGGCTATTGTCAGTACAATCACACTTGCTTAATTTTTAATTTTTTTGTTGGTATTTTATAATGATAGTATGCTTATTTATGTATGTGTTCATGTATTTTTTTCTTGCTAAGGATATGTAGAGCTTTTGAAATATGAGAAATCATTTAGTTTATAACCAGAGAAAATCAGCCATTATTTAATATGGTTTTGTCCAATACTTTGGCCTATATTTCTGAAAAATCCTGTAAGATATGACACTAAGATATTTTCCTCTCTTCTATATCTCAATAATTATCTTGTATTCTTAGTTATTTCCCTCCATTTACAAGTTTGCTAATTTTTCTCATTAAATCTAATGTTTAGTTATTTTGTATTTACTTTTAGTTTCAATGGCTATTTTATTTTCCTTATACAGTTCATTCCATTTGTAAAATTGCCTTTTCCCTTTTTATAGTGTAGTGTCTTTTCTTAAATTTTATAAAAGTGTAAAACATTTTTTTTTCAGTACTGGATATTGAACCCAGGGTGTTGTGCATGTTGCAAGTGACCCACCACTGAGCTACATCTAAAACATTCCATTATCATGAGTTTTTACTGGTCTAGTTTTGAAGCTTATTATGTGTGGTGATTCTTGCTCCTGGTAGTTCATTTCTCCATGTGATCTGCAATGTTTAAAATATGTAGTCTGGAATTTGCATAATACACAGTTGTTATAAATTTTCCCCTGTGAGACTCTCTTCTGTCTCATTTTATGAACATCTCTCCAAAATCACTTGCCTTTGTATCTCTGTGGTCACAGGGAGTTTTATCCCACTTTAAGTCTTATAACTTTTGCATCATATTTTCCAGTACCATAAATGTGGTTCAAATTTCTAGCCAATTTCTGTTTAAAGTGTAATTTATGCTTTCATGTTTGGAGAAATATTTTCTTGGTCAGATTCAAGGCAAAGAAACATTTTTTTGTGCCTATGCCAAAAGATAAATCGTTTTTACTAATCTAGTGCAATTAATGGCTTTAAGAGTCCTGGCCATTAAGGTCTCTCTCAGTTCATACTCCCTGACTTATAGAACCTTGTGTGGGATTAACACAAAACACCCCCGGTGGGTGACTAATTCCATTAACATGGCAGTGACAGCACCTGCCTCTGGCTTCACTTTATTGATTATCAATTCTCTGTTTATTTCTAGTAGTTGGAGATTTTCCTTTCCTGAAAGATCAGCTATGCATTTAAAATGGTGTTTATAATATATCATCCTTCTTTTCTAGACACTTATTGCAGGAGAATTTTAGTTTTTATTATTATACTTTTATATTAGACCTGAAAAAGACTTTTAGCCACAGCTTACAAAGTTTTTATATCGTATACCTATGCCCTTTTAATTAGATTAGATAAAGTCTATTTATCAAAAATATATTAGAGACATTGTAAGGTAATTATGAAGATTCTAGCATCTGGATCAGATATTGATCACATATTGATTTCCTTATCAATTGACNCTTAGATGTGGGAGCCTAAGCACTTTATTACTTTCTTTCTTATATCTAAAAGTGACTGTTTCTTCTGAGACAACTTGTATGGAGTGGTTTCTCTGTCTAGGCTTCTCCCTTACCTGACTATGACATGGTCAGACTCAGTGTGCTCCAAAATTTTATTATTTATTGAATGATACCAGGGATTGAATCCAGAGGCACTTAACAACTGCGCCACATCCCCAGCCCTTTTAATTTTGAGACAGGGTCTTACTAAGTTGCTAAGGGCCTCATTAAATTGCTGAGGCCGGCTATGAACTTATGATCCTCTTTCCTCAGCCTCCTGAGCTGTTTGGACTACAGACATGCACCACTGTACATGGAAAATTGTCTCTTTAAACACACCCTGGGCAAGTAAAAGGGAGAGACCAGGGGAGGAGAGAAAGAGAGATTAATAATTAATCTTAAATACCCTTCTATTGGACAACGATTTACTTGAAGTAGGCCACCAACTAATTGTTCTCTGAATGAATGAACTAGAAAAAGAACAAGAAGAAAGAACAGTGTGCAGATGGAGTGGGAATCTGACCTGTGTGGAACATGCGTAGCCTGTATAAGAGAGATGCTAACAACAGTTTCTGTAATGGGCCAGCCAGCATTTGGTATGTGTGTACTAATATATTTATCCCTCAAACCTTATAAGGTTAACACTTTCATGAACCTCAGTAAAACAATGGTAAATTGAGATATAGACAGGTCAAATAACCTGTCTGAATGACATACCTAAGAGGTGACCGAGCTGGGATTTGAACCCAGGCTGTCAACTTTTTCACAGCCCAAAGTTTTAACATTGTACCACATTCCCTCCCACACATCAAATCCCAGTTCAAAGTCTAATTAAAGACTTTAAAACTTTCAGTTAACAAAGTGAGTGACTGCCTTTGTACCTAAATTGTTAAGCAATCAGGACTAGTCTCAGGTGATGTAGGGTGTGTAGTGTTGGGATGACATAACTAGAATCTGAGAGACAAGTCAGGTTAGAGGCAATACTCTGGGCATATCTCTACATAGAAAAATGTAGAAAGTGAGAATGAAGATTGTGTAACTACTGAATAGGCTATAGAGAGAAAAGACTAACACCATTAATAGGACCTTTTGTTCAGTTGGATTTAATACCACATGGGGATGAGATTTGACCCATGGTGATAATGAACTATTTTACAATTGTCTATTTCAGAGCAGCAACTGTATTTTTATTCATGTTTCATCAGTGACTTTTATTACACCCAGCATGTGGCAGGCACTCGCTCAATAAATATTTGAATTAAAAAAAAATGAAAGAGGAATTTGAGAGAGGAAGTCTTCAAGAATAATAAGAATGTATGGAAAATACATGTGTGAAATAAGTTTTGTGATGAAGTAAAATACGTGTAAATTCAACTTTGGAATTCCATATCCAAAGTAGTCATGAGAACAAAGAAAGAGGTAGCGGATTCTAAATGGAATGACTTCAATGCAAGAATTAGAAATTGTGCATCTATCATGTACATTACAAGGTAAAATATTTATGGGAATGTAGAGAAAGATGTCAAATAACAATCCTTTGGTCCTTATCCTTGAGAAACTTTGTTTTCTGGTATTAGAAGAAGTGGGAAGGAAGGTAATAGTTACTAGACTACTGGAAAAGATCTATGGAAAGGTAAACAGCCTTCAAGTAAAAAAGTACTTTTTCAGATAAGATTCTGGGGTGTATGTGGCAATGGTTAAAGTGTGAGGGATGAGTGGGGGCTTTGGTTAAGAGCTGGGAGAGATGTTGGCAATGAAAGACAAAAATTTGTCCCAATTAAAAGAAGAAATCATCACAGCTAAAGCCCCACATAGAAAGAGCATGGCAGCTGCAGGCCCTCGAGGCTGACACTGGTTCATTTTGTTTACTGAGTTGGAAATTTAAAACTTCTTATCCTTTCTCTACTCAATACACTATCTATTTAAAGTACACACACTTAAACTGGCTTGTGCATATTAAGTAAAGGCAAAAGAGAAATCCCAAGTCTTCACTTCTGATTATTAGAAATAATAGGATAACATTTATACAAAAGGATGATTGTTGGCTGTCAGGGCAATGATGGTTGTATGACTGCTAAATACTAGGGGAAAGAGGCTTCAATGCAATTGTTATTTTTAATAATCCCAGAGTAAAAGTGCACAGGATATGAAATGACTGTTCACTGTACACTAATAACATTTGAAACATGAATCAAAGTACTGTTTCCTGAAATATAAAAGACCCATGTGATAGTGACAACAAAAGAAGGCTTTAAAGCAATCAACATCCAGAGACTGGGGCAGGGCAGGTAAGGAATCCTGTAATATCTTAGCCCAAATTCTCTGAAGGTTTATTGAGTACACATGTGTAAGCACAACATTCCCTTTCTATGAGAGTTATTCCTGCCAAAAACTTGCCCTTTTAAAAACCTGAACAATGAATGCTCTCTGCCAAATCTCATCACAGTGAAGTCTAAGACAACAATCCCCACAGCTCTACAAAATGTGAATCAACCCCAAAAAAGGCATATGCTATTTGCTCATCTGTGTGTTCAATATGAGTTCTTTGACCAGCTACTTGACAGGTGATAAAGGTCTTAACTTTAAAAGTTAATATAAGAACTTCTTTGAAGGGTGAAGCGGCACATGCCTCTAATCCCAAAGATTGGGGAGGCTGAGGCAGGAGGATCACTACTAGTACAAAGTCAGCCTTAACAACTTAGTGAGGCTCTCAGAAACTTAACCCAGCCTCAAAATAGGGTTGGGGATGTGGCTTTCTGGTAAAGAGTCCCTCGGTTAAATCTCAAAACAAAACAACAACAAAAAAAGAATTTCTTGATTTGTATTAAACTCCCACTTTAAAATTACAAATATCTTACACTTTTTTTAATCATTTGGATACTTTTGTATACAGAATAGTCTAGCTAATTTTATTATATACTAACCTGCTTGAAAAGGCATATTTAAAGCACTGATTGAATCATGATAGGAAAATATAGAAATGCATGGAGGCAAGACAGAAGATAATGTGGACAAAAGAATGAATTTTAAATTGGAAAATACATTAAGGATAAGATTAATAAATCTATAAATTTATTAGTATCTAAAGAATTTGTCCTTTGATATGTAAAGTCACATCTCAAAATTTACAAGATTTGAAATGATTATTTTCATTTACAAGAATATTTTTT
>NW_026000211.1:17430813-17438115 GCF_001458135.2 Marmota marmota marmota | reverse complement strand
GATAATCAGGATCCAAATCCTGGAAAGTGTGCAGGTGAGAGAGAGAGGTTGCAAAGTGAGGCTGCTACATGAGAAAAGCATGTGCCACATGCAATCTTGATGGGGATGAGGGTAGGGTATTACGCAAAATATGAAAATTGCCAATTTTTTTTCTGGAAAAATGATCTCTAAAATTGAAGCATAGGAAAGAAGACTGAAAAAGTGATATGAATAATGGCATGGTAGTGTTCAGATGCCTTGCCAAAAATCTAGGGCTTTATAGATTGAAGAGAAGAAAGACATTGGGGAAAAATTAAAATAAAACATATCAAATATAGTAGTGATTAGTGGTATCAGTGCTCCTCATTTTAAGAAGCCTATCCTACCCATACTATGTTTCAAATGTGTGAAAAATTGGAAGCAGAACTCCTTCTTGGAGATTATTGCAGAGTAATAAGCATCCAACACAAGTAATGGCCTACTCAATGAGGGGAAGGATCAATCATGAGAAATAGATAAAAATTACATGTCCTCTGTAGTCTAATTTGAAAAGAGAAGACAAATTTAAGAATAAATACTTATTTTTTGTAATGTACTTATAATAAGGGACACTTTTGAAAATGTTTGAACTCTGAAAAAAATGAATTCAGAGTTTGGCATTGTTAGGGAAGAGAATCTTGCCACAGCAGAATAGATTATTACTTAATTGACCATTTCCACTTTTATTGTCTGAAAGTAGTGAGTTTTCCAACTTGCCAAAGGCATTTGAAATTTATGACACATAACTCCGGGTATATCCAAAAAGATTTGTGTTTGATTATGATCAGAACTTTTAGACCAAAGCAAAATAGAAAAATATTTTGAATGATTTATAGATTTTTGGTAAAATAAGCATTTTTCAAAAATATACTAATTATTCTGAGGAATAGCAATTAAGTAGGCCAATTACTCATGTGGAATTTTAACAGAATTAAGGCACTGATAATGAAAGATGAAATAATAAGAGTATAGTTGTTTTTACATAACAATGAAGATAATACAGAAGTTTCACTAAATGAAAGGTCATTAAGAGAAATAAACCAAATGTATATTTTAGCACTGGGGAATAGGATTCTGAAAAGATCATTTATTGAGAAGAAAATGTAATAACACAGAAATTATTATAGAAACACATACACTTTGATAATCACATAAAGTAAAAGATTATAATAATCATATGGACTTAAGTAAATGTTAAAAGGAAATTTCTTCTCTTATTATTCTAACCTAATTCCACTTAGCTGGGTTAATTTTGCTCCAGAAAACATTTAGCAGTGCCTGGAGACAAACTTTGCTTTGTTTTTCAACACTGGAAATGCTGCTGTGAACTAGTGGTTGTAAGATTAAAATGTTGCTCAATATCCTACACCATGCAGGATGGTCCCACACATATCAGAGAACAGCCTGGCAAAAATGTCACTAGCACCTCTCTGTAGAAAGCCTCCTCTCACCCCTCTCCTGACATGGTTTTATTAACAGCTATAGTTTATATTTGCACTTCTAAGGAAATGATTTAAAAACGTATATATCCATTCCCAGCCTCTTTGCTGAGATCCAGATTCCATTTATCCCACCATCTGCTTGGTCTGTATTCCCTGCTGGTTGTCAGAGGTGTCTGAGCTTGTCATCCCTCTATCTGAATTCCTGTTCATATTCTTTGTCTCAGTAATAATCATCCAAATGAAAATTCAGAAATAGGTAGATGTCGTGGACATATTTCATCTACCGGCTCCCACTTCTAATCCATCATAGAGTTTTATTAATTATAGCATTTTATAGCTCTCAAATCTAATCATCTTCACGTCAGCAGCTGCTACACCACACTCAGCTGTACCTTTGTCCTTTTCTAAGACATTCAAATGCACATGCTACATACATGCAAATTGTACACTCACACTGGATTATCTTTTCAAATGCAAGCACCATACTGTTATTTGCCTAAGGCCATTTAATGATAAAATCCTTATTCTACCTCACAAACTCCTGTGATATTTGGCCACTTCTGACTGGGCTCCTTTTGCAATACTATTTACTTATTTACTGAGTGCTCCCTACTTCAAAGAATCTAATACTCACCATAGCCAGTCCTCATCTTATCAGTTTTTTGCCATTGACTTTCTTACTCTTTCTTTACATAGTAATATATATTTATTTTGTATATGCAAATAATGGCTATCTTCAGGATTATACCCCATATAGATATCATTTTTTTAATAATCAGTATTCAATAGATCAATAGACTTAATTCAGAATCCTTGTTATATTATCATTATATTGGCAGAATTATGTGTGTATATGTATGAATATTAATATTGGACTAATAAGACAACCCAACTCCTAGAATATTATCTGCTATGTAATAAATATTTCAAAATATTTGATAAGTGGATAATGAAGATAATCATCCCGACGTTATATTGATCGAGTTAAGTTTCATTCAAGTAGAAAGGCAACAATATATTTAATAGCAGGACCCAAGTTCCCAACATATGAATCTTTGGTAGACACATTCAAACCACATCTAAATCATAGCATAATTGATCCAGCAATCAGACTCCTGGGTATATTGTAGGTATATGTGAAAGGCAATTAAATCAGTATTTTGAGCACTATCTCTACTTCGTCATTCAATACAGATTACTAGATTAATTACTTTTTAATGTATGGAATTAATCTAAGTGTCTATTTATGCACTGGTGTGTGAATAAAGAAAATATATATGTGTGTGTATGTATATAATTCAATGTAATATTTTTCAGTCTTGAAAGAAAGAAATCTTGTAATTGCAACAAGATAAATGGATTAAAAGGACATGAGGCTAAGTTAAAACAAGCCAGGCATATAGACACAACTACCACATGATCTCACTTATTTGTGAAGTTTATCAAAGTTGAATTACTAGAAGCAGATAAGAAAGATGATTTCAATTGGTTTCACAGTTTGGCTATTGTGAATTGTGCTGTTATAAAACATCCATGTGACTGTGTTCATGCAGTATGCTGTTTTTAAGTCCTTTGGGTATAGACCAAGGAGAGGGATAGTTAGGTCAAATGGTGGTTCCATTCCCAATTTTCCAAGAAATCTCCATCCTGCTTTCCATATTGGCTGCATCAATTTGCAGTCCCACCAGCAGTGTATGAGTGTACCTTTTTCCCCACATCCTCTCCAACACTTACTGTTGTTTGTCTTCATAATAACCTAGATGCCCTTCAATAGATGAATGGATAAAAAAATGTGGTATATATACACAATGGAATATTACTCAGCAATAAAAGAGAATGAAATCATGGCATTTGCAGGTAAATGTATGGAGTTAGAGAAGATAATGCTAAGTAAATTTAGCCAATCCCAAATTACCAAATGTTGAATGTTTTCTTTGTATAAGGAGGCCGATTCATAGTGGGATAAGGAGAGGGAACATGGGAGGAATAGAGGAACTCTAGATAGGGCAGAGGAGTTGGAGGGGAAGGGAAACGGGTTAGAAATGATGGTGGAACATGATGATCATTATTATCCAAAATACATGTATGAAGACATGAATTGGTGTGAATATACTTTGTATACAACCAGAGATATGAAAAATTGTGCTCTATATGTATAATAAGAATTGTAATGCATTCTGCTGTCATATATAAAAAAATTAAAAATACCATACTTAAAATAACTATTTGTAAAATATCCATTGTATTATGGAGCCAAAGGAAGCTTTTCTTACCTTAGTACATTGTTGTTTCAACAACATACTAAATTTTAACTGATTGTATTTTGCACCCTGATAAATGCAGAATTAGGAATTCTAGGGTTTTTTATTTCTAAAATTCCTAATTGTACATATTGAACATTAAAATTTTCATGAAAGTTTAAACCAAAATAAAGAGAAAGAGGTGATTTCTAGGCATTCTGGGTTACAGGAAAGAGGAAGTCATTGGTCAAAGCATACAATGCTTTTGATATACATTATGAAAAACTACTTGAAATCTAACTTAGAGAATGATAACTAAAGTTAATAATACTGTTTCTTATACATGAAATTTGCCAAGGAGGTAGATCTTAATTATTCTCACTGTGCACATGTACAATAAGTTGCAACACCATGTGAGGTGCTAAACACGTTAAATAGCTTAATTATAAGAACTTTAATTATATATATGCATGTCACAATATCATATTGTACACCTTAAATATATACTATTTTCTCAATTATTTAGAAAATCAATCCTTATATTAATTTAAGACTATTTAATGTTTTTAGTTCATTTGTTGATGATAAAGAAATGAATCTCATATTTTTTTAAAAAAAATTCCCAACAGTTACAATTCAATACAATTACAAGAAGGAAAATACATTGAAGATATAGTTATTGACCAATTTGATTGAAGAATTCTAAACAATTATAAAAATTGGAAAGTGAAATTTTAGAAAACTTGTTAGAATAAAAAAAATATTTGCAAAAATGATTTATAAATCCTTATATTGTAAAATTCCAACTAATAATAAATAATAGCAGATAATACATACTTAAGTATCTTTTTGTACTAAATATCATTTTATTGACTCAAATTTGTTATAGTAACCGGTATAACATTTGTGCATTTGAAAACTATAGCTTCTTTTGCCCTAATTGAATAGTGTAGTTCGTTTGACAGTGTTCACCATTATGTGTGTAGCTAACAATTTCAAGACAATTTTAGTTTCTAGTTATTTTTTTTCCAGTGGACTTAAAAAAAATTGATCATACATGTGTGGATCTCTTTGTAGATGCAACCTGTAGATCTTGCAAATATTTTATAATATTTGTGCTTATGTACATTAAGTAGTACTATTAAAAATCAATCAACTTGCATTCTCATTCTAGTATAGAGAAATAATTGCTCTTTTGCATATTTATTTTATATCCAGGACATAAGATATCAATGAAGTATCAGCTATTTCATGTTTACATGGATATAATTTCCCCTGCTTTACTTTGATTCTATAAATTGTGTGGGAAAAAATCTCAACTATTATTAAAATTAACTGGTTTTCTTGAAGCATCTTAATTTATTTATTAATGATTAACATGATGTAAGAATTTTTAATATTCTTCTTTTTCTAATGGAGCCAACACCTTAAAAAGTATCATCTCAGTTTTCATGAGTGCACAACAGAATTTGTTTTTGTCAGCTTTTTTGCTGCTGTTAATAAAAATATCTGACCAGAATAATTATGGAGGGAGATTGGCTATTTGAGGGCTTAGTTTCAGAGGTCTTAGTCCATACAAGGCCGGCTTCATATATTCCTTGGGGCTCCATCATGGCAGAAGAGTGTGGTGAAGAGAAACAGCTTACATGATGATCAGTAAGCAGAGAAAGAGAGTATCCACTCTCCTGATGCAAAATTTATATGCCCCATAGCCATGCCCCTAATGAACCACTTTCTCCAGCCACATGCCACCTGCCTTCAGTTACCACCCATTTAATCCTGTCAAGGATTAATTCACTGATTGGGTTAAGACTCTCACAATCCTATCATTTCTCCTCTGAACCTTCTTGCATTGTCTCACATGTAAGATTCTGGGGCACACCTCACATCCAAATCATAACAGAACTTAGAGTTGCAAATTAGTTTAATTAGCTACAAGAAATTATTTGATCTAAATAAAAATGTGGTTCATAAAGAAATATGTATTTAATATTAATTTTTCAAATAGATACTTATGCTTTTTAGTAATTTTTCCTCTTTCAATGTTCATATGCTAGTAATATTCCTAAAACTTCTATGTTGGATTGTATTTTTTGTGAAAATTTTATGTTAAACATCAATTTTGTTGATGCAAGAAGTTTCAACACTGATTTTTCATTAAAATACATTTAAAAAACTTTATTGAAATACTTCAAAAAACTTTATTGCATGAATAAATAAATAAAATTCTAGTGTAATCATAGAGTAAATAACCATTTCTCCATCAGAAAAGTCCAAACTACTCTCTATATCAGTATCTTATTTAAATCCAGGCATCCGGCACTTGCCCTGAACCCCATAGATTTGGTGCAATGTCTGAGCCTCCTCTGGTTACACCTATCTGCTTATCATACAATGTTTACAGGAACAATTGGAAGTTATTACATAAAATAAATACTCTTCAGAACTGCAGTATGTGTGTGTGTGTGTGTGTGTGTTGTGATCACATCATTGTGCAGTATAGAAGATCATTTACAGCTGGGTGTGTAGATCAGTGGTAATGTATTTTGTTGAGCATGGCTAAGGCTCTGGGTTCCATTACCAGTGCAGCAAGCAAAAACAAAACAGAATAAAACAAAAATCTTTTAAATTTGTTCTTATGATTATATAGGTTGTGATTATGTAGACTAGTTACTCAGAAATAATGTGTATGTGATCACAAAACCAATTTCCAGAGACTCAATTTATTGAATTGTATTTCTGTCCAAAACATGGATTTAGGTATGTCTTTAGGGATGTATGTATGTCTTTTGGGGTGTATGTAGTCTTGACTCTGCTGAATGATTCTAAATTCATAGAGAGGAAAACAGTGTGCAATCTATGTATTATCAAAACTATCTGGTTCCCTAAATTCTCAATGAATGAATGTTTATTTTCTAAAAGCTAGGACACATGAAACAAATATTTAAAAACTTAAGAGCAGGAATATATTATGTCATATGACCTTTGGTGTTCCCTTTCATTTCTTTGAAGACAAATTTTTATTCAATGGCACCAGATGTTGGAAAGTCAAGCAGTATCTTGTCCATATTGATTGTAGCTTTATTCATATTAGCATGAGTTCAATAAATACTAACTTCTTGCATTAGAAAACCAGTATTTTTTAGCATGTTTTCTTGTGGGAAACTAGTTTATGTTCTTTAAGCATCCACATTAATTGCATTTTCAGATGCAGACAGTGACTTGGAAATATATATAAGACTATAATTGGTAGTAAAATAGCATAGTTGTGCCTGTTTGCATGTAAATTACTGCTATTACAAGCTATGGTACTTCCTGAAATTGTAAAATAACAGTTGGGTTATAATTTTAGTAGACAGTAACTATTGCTGCTCCTGAGTATTCATTATAGATACCAACTATTTATTTGATGGATATGCCTTTTTACTCAAAAATGTGGCATCTTGACAAGCATATCTGACAGCATAAAAGTATTTATTAGAAAACTAGGCACCTAATCCTATGCTTTGCTCTGTTAGGACATGCATATAGCATTTTGATGTGCTGAAGATTTATTTTAAAAGTAGCAGAGACATTAAAAATGTTTCAGTATTGTCATACAA
>NW_026000211.1:17297939-17307990 GCF_001458135.2 Marmota marmota marmota | reverse complement strand
GATTTTGATGAAAAGTAACATTGAGTAGTTGTCCTCATATATGAAATTTTTATTAAATTATTCTCAGCTATCATTTTCCAAATTGTTGCTTATGTTTCTAAATTAAAACAATTCTAGAAGCTTTATTTCCAGAAGATTCTGTTTCCTAATTTGCTATTTGTAGAGAGTGCTTATGAATTCCCAATTAAGAAGAGCATCATTTTTAACTACAATGATCTGTATAACCTACTTTTAGACTTTCAAATTAAAATATCTTACACAATGATGCATTTATGATATTGCACCAATTTGTTTTCTCCCATTGTATTTCCAAATATTTCTCCTGAAATATTTAATTCTCATATGGCACTTACAGTTTTAGCCATGCATTTAATTCCTAGATCATTTCCATCAATGTTTATATGTTGAACTTTTATCCTATTATATGTTGTATAATTGCTACCATTAGATTATTTCCCAAAGGTTTACTTTTCAGACTCATAGAGTGTTTCAATGTCATATTATTTGCAAAATACACTTTTTTATGATGTAGAATTCAACTCTAGACTTTAGCCCAAGTTAATGAGTAATGACAACCCAGTAACATGACTTATAAAAATTTCACTTTAACATCTTAAGACATCTAATTATCTTCTGCCAATATTTTATTTCATTAAGTTTTACTTATAAATGATAATATTTATTTTTCCTTAATAGTAACTCATTATACTACTATCTTTATATCTTTGGAGTTCTCATTTTTAAAACAATTAGTTATAACAACTAAATTATCCTTAATTAAGCCAAATATTTTAAAATGGTAATTGTTTCAT
The DNA here is from genome assembly GCF_001458135.2 of Marmota marmota marmota. Lineage (NCBI taxonomy): Eukaryota > Metazoa > Chordata > Mammalia > Rodentia > Sciuridae > Marmota > Marmota marmota. Next base: position 17,307,178 of record NW_026000211.1, on the reverse strand, counting down.
TATACGAAAATAGTTTGCCTTCCAATATTGCAAGAAAATTATACTAAGCACAAGACCTATACTTTTCATTAAAGATTAATTTCCAACGATTTTTGCAGTAACTTACTGAAATATCATCTTGATGTCATATGTCCCTGATTAAAATAATTACTAATTATACTTTCTTTTAATGCATCTTTACCTATTTTAAATTCCTTTCTCATAAAAATATGAATTTATAGACTCAATAATGGCATGCTCAAATTTCATTTCAAAATACTTCATACTGTACATTTCTTGTTTTTGCTAGGAAACATTACTCCATTGCCATACTGAAAGTGTTTTGGGACATATGCTTTTTTTGACATTAAACAATATCAAAAACATCAAAGCAGTTAATAATGCCCAATGTCCAAATCAATTTATTAAGTTAAACTAAATGGGGTTATGTGCAATGAAATTTGATTCATCCATTACTTTTTAAAGTAATACAAAACTAAAATATATTTATTCCATGATGATCTTATGCATACAATATCAAAGGAAAGCATAAATACATTAACAGCTTCAACCAAACATAATTATTGAAAGGTAGCAATAAAATATTATAATATATCAATGAATCATAACCCCAGGTTAGAGGATTTCAGATCCTGAAAAGAAAACCTATCATGTATTTTAAAATTTAGATTTTAGAATATAGTAATAAATTATTCAGTTGATAATTCAGCCAGTTAAAAGGACTTATTAGGAGTAGAACAGAGGTTTCCATGCAAAAGACAATACCTCCTTTAGAATTCATCTTCAGCTCTTGCTTTAAAGTTCTAAGCTACTTTCCTGATGACCTGCCCTATAAAGTTTAGATTTGTGCAGCCATTTCCCACAATTGTCACCAAATCCTTCTGAAAGATTGCTCAATTCATGTACCCTACTGGCTTTGTTTCTCTGGTGGAACACTGACTGATTCATATACTCTTTTAAAGTTTTGTAAATATCTAACAGTGGCAAAATAAAATGCTTCTAGATATAGACCCACTAGAATACTCTTCATGCCTTTAACATCATCAAAGTTCTAGGAATTCAACAATAAGCAAATAAAAATTCCAATAAGTTAAACACATCTACTATGATACAACTGAAAATTAGAAACTCTTAACAGTTCATTCTGGATTTTATTTAAAAACGTAAGATGATATCCATATATTTTCATAATAATTTTTCAAAATAAACATATAATACAATGTATACTATGTGTACAGGATTATTCCTGGATGGATTTTAAATTTAAATTATGCATATATATGACATATATGGGTGATATTATGCAAAAATTTTAAAATATGCTAAGAGAAATAAAAGGGGCTTCTGAGATAGCATGTACTCTCTATGAGGGCACGTTTCAAATAGCATTGAGGTCATATCACTAGGGAGTCAATCATTTCTGACAATCCTTCAACAGGGAGGATTATGGGCTGACATCTCATTATTGAAGTACTGAAACATGAATAATTTGTCCTATGCTGATGACCAGGAGATACTGAAACCCATATAGTTATGAGGTCATTGCTCTAAAGAATAAACTCTAAAAATATTTCCAAAGAACTATGGGAAAAGAATGTTTATGAAAACTGCATGATTGTATCTATATCATATAACTTACAAGTATTCATTGGATTTTGTTTATTAAATTGATTATGATCATCAGCTGATACTCTCCTTTAAAAAAATCAAAGGATATTTTAAAAACTGTTCTGTTTGTCTAGCTTTCAAGTTTCCTAAGCCATTAAATGAAAAAAAAAAATGAAAGATCATAAGATTGAACGTATATTTTTAAATTAATGATTAATGATATAATCTTTCTTGGAATTAAAAATATGCACATACTTCTTTCATTTTTTTTTTACTTTTATAATATGGAATTAAGACAAAGATAAAGAATAATTTCATATTCAGTGACTAACTGCATTTGAAGTGTAGCATATGAAATAAAGTGAATATATTTTGCTTGTTTTTTGAGTACTATTAATAAAGGAAATCTTGTTTTCCAAGAATATGTGGTACCATTCATATTTAAAACAAAGAAAATGAAAAAAGAATTTTAAAAAGAACAAAATGTAATCAGCTTTGTGATGATCTTAGAACAGTTTTTATCAAAAGATATTAGAGTTTTATAATCAGATTATTAGTAATAGGATATATAAATCTTTCTATCTGCATTCTTAAAGCAAAGAGAGGAGAGATATAGTGAGAGAGTTATAGTAAATATGTAAGTTACTATAAAGTAGTCTGTTTTGCAGGGAGAGTTAGTGTGACTCTAAGACTCATTTTGATATTTTACTCAAACAACTGCATGACTATCAATATTGGAAAAGTATAATTTGTCCCAAAATTAAAGAGAGACATTATTTATTAAATTAATTAAACTTTGAAAATATATTTAATTATTGGAAGATAGCTTCTGAAAATTGCCAGCAATGGCTTTAATCTGTGCTTTAAGAAAGAATAAAATAATAAAAGGAAACATGAATGCAGAGACAAAGGTTATGTAAAACATCCAGGTCCATTTGCTCATCATTTCCAAATCTCTCATTGAGAATTAAACCAAAAATATATTTAGTTAGTTTTATTAAAAATACATGTTAACTTGGAACAAAAATAGATTTTAAAAGGGACATACAGTGTTTTATTAATATGTAGAATTATAAAATGATTTGTAGACAGTTTAGAAAATATTCAGCAATATTTTCTTAATTTCAAATTATAGTAGCAAATGAATAACATGGAAATAGAAATGATGTAACTAAAAATAAGATTTGTTGGCATAGGATTGTGTGAAATTTTGTATGTATATGTATGTTTATATATTCAAACTTAAGAATATTATGATTCTTAAAAGTGCCAATGAATTCCCCTAATTTCACTTATTTAGAACATAAAAATTTTACGTCATTTCTTATAACAATTTATTTTGAAAATTTATCTGAAACAAAAGTTTCTCCAAAAACCATAAGAAGGTCATACTTTCATAGAGTTGATGACTTTAATGTATATTTACTTATTTTCGCAGAAACCAAAAGAAAGTTACTTTGTAGAGACTGTAAAGTAAAACTACTGTCGACTCACTTTCTCTTATTTCCTCAAAAATTGTTGATATGAAAGCACAAATAAAAACATAGACATAAGGAAATACTGTTATGAGGGCAGTCAGGAAATAACACATATTTTGATATCTACGTAAAGAAAACAGTATGTTTTGATTTTCAAGAATTCAGATGTTTATTTCTCAGCATATTCACATTTCTCATCTATATTCAAAATTAAGAAAGTCACATGCTTGCTAGAAGAAAATTATAAAGTGATTTAAAATATAAGAAACATAACTGATTTCATGACATTCTTAAGACATCAAGGGATCCAAACTGATATTCTCTGTTTTAAGCAAAAGCATACAAGATTCTAGTGGTTAAAAAAAAAAAAAAAAAAAAAAAAAAAGCTTGTCCACCAATAGTTAAAGTCATCTCCACATAGATAAGCAGGCACTCTGTCTTGGCTCAGGCAGCAAATGATGACCTGAAACCCCCCTGGTATCCAGGGCACAGACATATTTCTAAACACACAGGTAATTTGGCAGTCTTACTGAGAACTTCCCCACTGAGGTCAGAACTGGTAAACTAAAGAAGAGGTGACCAAGAACGTGACTGAGGATGGCTTGATCACATTTCTTCTGTGGCCTCTGAGTGCAATGCAGATAAAGCAGAAACAGATCTTTTGCCAATCTGTAATTCCGCATGTAGCATGTTTAACAGTGAATTTTTCATTTTACTTTAATTATTATACAGTTTTTCTGAATATAAAACACACCTGTGATACAAGGTATTTCCTTATAGTATAAAGTTAATTAGAAAAAGAACAAGTCTACAGTTAATCTAATGAATTCCAAGTCCAGGAAGAGAGAAATCCTAAAGAGTTTTAATGATTTAAAGAATTGTTTGCTCAAAAACTTTCTATATAGAAAGGTTTTGAAAATATCTATGGGTAGACAGCATCTGAGATAAATGAAGGAAGTGAACTATGGGAAATTATTTTCTCCTTGCCTGCTTTTCTAAAATAGAGTTTACTTGACTCCATCTGTAGGGTAATTTTAAAACCAGTATTCCTAAACCACATTTTGAAAGATGATCCTTTAAAAACTCTTTATTTTTTTCCATTTCAGTTTCTTTAAGGTGTGGTGGTCATGCAATTTAAATTTGTGTTAAAATATGAAGTACAATTCAGATTCATATCTTCAGCACAATTCAAAATACAGTGTTAAATCAAGACATATTTTTTAAAAAAATCTATTGTACTTTTCCCCTTCTCTCCATATTATAAACATTCTTTCTCCAAGGAGTTTTCCAGGCCTACTGCTATTATATCCTAGTTTTTCCTTTATAACCTCACACTATCACCCATCCTATGTAGTATCTTCCTTAAAGCAAAAGGGAGACAGTAAAACATCATGTGCCTCAATGCTGCCTTGTGAACCTACCCAAGTTAAGGGAACAATGAGAACACGCCTGACCAGAAAGTCTAGGTACATGCTATTTTGAAGGACTCTGTCTCTTTTATACTCTTTGGAACTGGGTCAAGTTAGTGCTGTCAGTAGAGAGCAACTTATATGTATGCCAGAACAGTTGCTCCTTGGGTTTCTGGTCATAGATGCAAACAAAACAAGCTAATGCTGATGATGTCACTGCTTTTGAAGCCTAACATATACAATGTTTGGCTCTGAGAATAAAAGTAGAAATGAGGGCACTGTGGAAAGCATGTGTGTTACTCATCCAGCCTACTGCTACTAGACAAAAACACAGAGGGAAAGGAAGCACTACAAGGTCCAACATGAGGAGGGACAATCGTGTTATCTCCCAGCCTATCCCCACTGAACTCTTAGAGCAATCATTTATCTCTCATAAGCTTTCCCCCAGTAAATTCATGTTTCCCATTATGTCTCTGGATACTTTCTTTGACTTTCCTGTAACCTACCCTCTGCCCTGGCACTAATGGGCTGTGGATAAGAATGTGTCTTATCTATAAAAGCTTCTGTTGTCAAATACCAGTGAATTTTTAATCACCAGAGATAACACTTTCCTTATTCATTGACAATTCTTAATGTATATTAACAGGGACAACTGCGCAGTTTGACACTCACTCGAAATATTCATTTTAAAAATGAGTTTTCAAGATAACCATAGCATTTTATCAAACATCCAGTTTTTTAAAAACTAAATTGTCTGATGTTTGAATTAGGGTGCTTTGGTGTGAACAAATTTAACCTGTTCTTTCTCTCATGGTTTCTCAGAATCTTTCTTAGTACTAACATGTCTTACCTCCTATAGGAAACATATAACATCTACTTTCTTTACATTAGTTTGATGCTAATCCTGGCTTTGGAACTCTTAGAAGTTTTATTTTCAAGTAAATGTTTAGGAATACTGCTCAGTACAACCAGAATTGCTTGTTTTTTAAATTTTATCAATTCTTTTACTCTTTCATATTTTTCTCTTTTGGTCCCAAGCTTTCTCTTCAAATGTAAATATTACAGAACTCATTCATCTTCTTGGATGGGAGTTAATGTATAGTTAGCAATTCCTAAAACATTATTTTTGACAATTGTTGAAATGTATTGCTGCATTTTAGTGTCACATCTTCATAGTAATATATTGCAACCCATATATTACCAAAATAATTATTTTTCTCTAAAGTCATTGCCTCAATTCAATTTTTCCAATTGAAAATATTAATAATCAATTTCAATGGGAAAAAAACTGGAGTATTTGTAGAATGTATGTTCTAGTTCAAGTTCAAAAGTAGAGAACATGACAGATTTACCATATTAATTTTCAGCCAAACATCTCACTGCTATGTTTACAAAAATGATATTTTGAACATAATAACCAAACCCACTTTCTTCCTCATCCCATTTCCCTTAAATTACATAATTAAGCTAGTTGCCCTTCTTGCTATGGAACAAGCAAGAAGGGCAACTAGCTTAATTGGAACATTTATAAATTTTTACTACTTACATGTGACCCATATGAAAACAAATGATGTTTTGCAACTTTTTTTATCTGACTTTATTTAGTTCAATTATATATGTGGGCTACTGGTCTGTTTAAGTATTTTTACTAATGGACTTACTGGTTTTCTGATCCACTGTTCTATGAGGAATAATTAGGTCATTTCCCAACAGATGAAATTCTTACTGATAATTAGATTTTTTTTAATCTCTCATCCACTGTTTATATTTTCACCTTCACCCTATCCACTGTTTATATTTTCACCTTCACCTTCATCATATCAAAAAATGATATGATTTTCATATCATTTTCTTTTTCATATTTCTACATTGTATTAATTTTGACTTGAATCCTCATAATATATTATCACTGTATAGTTCAACTTAGTAAGCATACATTTAGATTTATTTCATATCTCAAAATTTGTTTTTTTTTTTTCTCGTGCTTAGGAGAACACAATCCTTCTACCTAATATTAATTCTCCTCTTTTCATTTGTTAAATTCCTTGTTTAAAAAAATAGTGTGTAGAATTCTCCCTAGGGAAGTCTTCAACATCTCTCCCTTCCTACCATCCAATAGAAGACAGTATTTCCATATTTTCATTCTTTCCATACTGATATTTCAAAATCAATTCCAATCTCACCTTTGCTCTTTTGAATATAATCTTTCTACTCTAGTGGATTTTAAATACTTTTTTGTCTTTTTCATCTGGAAGATCTTTTTTATTCTCACTCTAAAATGCCTACTATAGACTGCTAGTTATTTTTTAAACATTTAATTGCAGTATAGTTGGCATGCAATAAATAGAATTTTAAATAGGTTTTAATATATGATTGTACCTGTGAAACTATTAGCATAATATAAATAATGAAAATATACATCATTATGAAACATTTCCCTTGTTTCTTTATATCCCCTACCCCTCTGCTCCTTCATGTACCCCCATAGTCATAAATCTACTTTCTATTATTTTAATTTTCTAGAATTTTATGTCACTGGAAAGATAACTGATGGACTATTTTTATCTAGCTTCTTTGGCTCAGTTGATTGTTTTTTATTGGTTAATAACATTGATTATATCTTCACTTGTTGATTGGCATTTTAGTTATTTCTAGTTTGGGATATTATAAATAAAGCTACTATGAACATGTATACAAGTGATTTTACACACATATCATTTTCTAACTCTTAATGAAGCATCCAAGAGAAATGATGAATCATTTGGTAGATATATGTTTAAATTCAAAACAATTTTCAAATGGTTTTCCTAAATGATTGTACCATTTTGCATGCCCAATGGCAATGCAGGAATGTTCTGTTTTCTGTACATCCTTGCCAACACTTAGTTTGATCTATTTTAAAATTTCACACATTCTAATAGGCAAGTATTATTTTCTCGTTATGGATTTTGTTTTTACCTAGTGAATGATGATACTGAGCTTCATTTTGTATACTTCATTAGCATCCATACACAATCTTTTCTGAAAGCTCTCTTCCAACTGTTTTTATTTTTTATTTTTATTTTTTGGAAAGGTAATAGTTTAAAAAGTAGACTCCACATTCCATTTTTTTTTTTTTTAGGTTTTGCCTATTCTCCTTTTATTCTGCCAGGAATATAGACATATTTCCTGGATATTCAGTTGGAACCTTACACTAGGGAATGAAATCTGATAGTTTGAAAAATAAAAGTGGAATTACTTGGGTCCCCAATGACATATTGAGCCACCTAACTTTTTTCTAAAGCTAATTGGCTGCCATCATTCTATAGGAAAATAAAAAACAAATGAAAACTCCTTACATAAGCAACTGCTGTAGTGTTTTGTGTTACTTGTAGATGAATGAACAAGGCAGTTTAAAAGTAAAATAAAAATATTCTCTGTGTTTGTGCTGTAATTACTCTTTGATTTTAATTAAACATCTGACTTCTTTTATTATTATTGGGCTTTTATTTATCTTCACTAAAGTCATAAGTTCATCAAATAGGGAGTTTCTCAGCTGACAAAAGTTTCTTAACTCAGGGTAATTATTGCTTCTTTGATATCTATACCCAAATGGTAAGGATGATTCTTCAATAGCTATTTCTCCATCACATGTCTTTGAGTATCTGATTATAGTTGATCAGTGTTAGGTATAAATTTCCTCACTGTTAAAGTATTTTCACCTAGGTTTTGTGGTCTTTCTAGCCCAATGGCATCACTAATTTTTATCTCATTTCAAACTCTGCATTTCATTGTTCAGTAGTTTTTTGAGTTTTGTGATAAAACATATTTCTCTCATATTCAGTTATCTTGTCTAAATAAGAGAAAAATCAGTGTTTAGTGGGACAAAAGATTGAAGTAATGACCTAAACTGAAGTCTAGATATAGGGAAACAAAAGGAGAATTCTTTGGTTTTCAAGATTTGTGTTGCTCAGGGTGGATTTTGATTTGCAGGGTTAGTATATCAGGGTGGTAGTTGGAAAGACAGGTTCCCAGACCCAAGGTAGACCTGTAGGCTTAGAAGATGCAATTTAGCTAATCTTCCTTGTGAACTTTATGCTTATTAAAATAAATCTAATTAAATAAAATGAACATTTAGGAAACACTACTCTGAAGCATATTGGTCTTTGTTTCAGTTTATATTGGAACTCTGGTTTTATCCCTTCCCAGCATTCTTTAAACCAACTCTATAATTTTATAATAAACATTCTTCTTTCTTTCAACAGGTATGTGTGCTTTCTTGTAACTTATAAATAAAAATAATAGATGAAAAAACCCTCCCCTCCTCAAGTTTTTGTTTTTCTAAGGTAACCTCTGTAAATTTTTATTACTTAAAATAAAAAAGATATTAGTAATTCAGTTGATCAAAAAAAAATTCCTTTAAGCCTGCAACATAAACCTTGAAATTGGGAAGCACTAGCTGTAAATATCAGTGATGATGACAGATGTTATAAATTGATTCTGACTTTAAAAACATTCTGCAGATTAATTTGATTCTTTGATCCATACTTGGGCATTTCAGTTAATGTGGATTATCCATAACTAGCTGACTTTTAAGTTCCTGAAGGATTCAGATAAAATTAATGTAAGATTTTTGCTGAAATGTCCCTTTAGAAGACCAAGTAGTCATAAGTATACACATTATTGTCCTGGCAATCAGTAGGAATGAACGCTACTTCCATAAGAGCAAAGTAACTACTAAATTTTGAAACAAAAATTAAGTAGC
>NW_026000211.1:17290227-17296467 GCF_001458135.2 Marmota marmota marmota | reverse complement strand
TTTATAATATTAGCCACATGCTTCCAATTTTGATGTAATATTTTAATGTGTATTTGGTCCAAAACAGTTTTGAAAATTTAAATTCAAATTCAACTTTTTTCTTGCCCTACATTTTATTTAATAATTTAAAAGCATGTATATGCATTATTGTTATTTTTGTTATTGACTTGTAGATTAATGTTATGAGACTATATACTGTATGATGAAGCTTTTACATTTTCTGAAATTTTCTTTTTAGCTCAATACAATTTCCATACATGTTCTGTGTGTATTTGAAAAGAATATTCAATCTAAAATTTTTGAAAGAGCATTCTATATTTTTGCACTAGGTTAAAAAATTTAAATTACATTGGATTAAATACTTTATACTCATGTTTTAGTTTATCTATTTAACAGTGAAGATGTTTTAAAAATTGTCCTCTATGACCATATTTTAATTTTTCCCTATGAAAGACTTTAATATTCATAAATGAGGTAAGAATCCAATGATTATTCTGTACTTTGGGGACTTTATTGTTACTTAACATCTTTTTTGAGTCAAAAACTAACCTGATTCATCAGGGTTTTGCCTTCTGACCTAATTACCCCTGAAAAGAACCATCTTCAAATATTATTGCACTGGAGGTTAGGTTTCAGCATATAGATCTGGTTGGCTGTAAATATTCAGTCTATTGTAATATGAAATTTTATTTGGGGCCCTATAATATATTGAATATAATAAATTTGACAATATCAGCTCTATAGTGGTGAGTGGGAGCCATTCTACATCAGAATAAGTAGTTAATACTAGGTATTAACTTAGATCTATTAAAAAAAAACAGCAGTTTTTATTTAAATGTTGTTATGAACTGAATGCATTCTTTCCAAATCCATATATTGATGCCTAATCCTCAATATAATGGGATTTGAAGGTGAGAACTTTGGGGGGGTAATTATATCATGAGAGAGGAGCCCCCAAGAATAGGATTAGTGTCTTAATAAAAGAGGCCTGAGGGAGTACATTTTGTCCTTCTGTCATGAGAAGAGATAGCAAGAAGTCACCATCTAACAAGCATGAACTGTGCCCTCATCAGACACTGACTCTGCCAAAGTCTTAATCTTGGACTTGCCTTTCTCCAGAACTATGAGCAATAAATGTTTAACATTGAGCAGCTCCGTATATAGAATTTTTGTTATAGCCATCCAAACTAATTTACACAAAGATTAACATAAAAAAGCTTATAAATATTGGCTCTTCTTTTCTCTTTTACTTTCTTTAAGAGGCATAAAGTAAAATAATATTTAGAATAGTATTACAATATACTAATGAACATAAAAATATTTATAATAAATATCAATGAAAGCCTCATCTATGCAAGTTTAATATGAATAAAATCACTATAAGAAAAGTAGAGAAGAAATGAAGATTTTTGGAGAAAAATATAAATATATCACTGCAATTAAATTTTTACAAATGTACGGTTGATTTTTGTAAGATATGTAAGCAATAGGGAAAAGCTAGAAAAATCTAAAAATTATAATTTAAAAATGCTTAAAAAAATTAAAATGCAAAAATAAACTTAAGAAGGAACAAAGAAACCAAGTGACTGAATAAACCTTTTTAAAAGGCAAAAATAATCCATTAGAAAATTTATATCCAAATCTATACTATCTGTGGAATAAATAAATAGAAATTCAAAGAATGGAAGAAATCATACCATGTACCCCAATCATAAAAAAAAAGTTACTACTTTTGAGTATCATACAAAATAGATTTTAAAACAATACATTATTCAAGATAAAAAATGACATTTCATCAAAATAAAATGGTCAATCTATTATCAAAATTTAGCAATTATTTAGATGCATGTATCTAAAAATATGGTGCCAAATTACATAGAACAAAAACTGATAGCAATAAAGGGAGAAATAGTTAATTCAACAATAACGGTCAGAGATAGATATATAACACTTTTAAAAGAAAACAACTATAGAGAGTATCAACAAGAAAATGGGAGATTTGAATAACACTTTAAACACATAATTCTAACATTTTACCTAAGTGAAGCAGAATATATACCTCCTCAGAGGTCCATGAATTTTTCCCCAGGATAGACCACATGCAAGATAGAACATTTACAACTAATCACATATTTAAAAGATACAATTTGGTAATTTCCCAAAAATAAATACATTCTAAAATTTAAATGGAATCTCAAACAACTCTGAATAGTAGAAAGAATCATGAAAAGGAAGAAAAGTTATGGAGATATCACAATTTCAGGTTTTCACACTTACGAAAATGTTATAATAATCAAGAGAATGGTATAAATAAATTTACAGATATATAAACCAATGGATTAGAATACAGAATTCATAAATAAACTCTCCTATATATTGTCAAATTATGCTCAACAAGGGTACCAAGGTCATTGAAAAGACACACTTTTCAACTAATAGTTTTGGGAACTAGATATCAACAAGTAAAAAATGAAGTTGGAATCCTACATTATACCATACACTGTAATGTATTAAAGATCTTCACATAAGACCTACAACTATAATGCTCTTAGAAGAAAACATAAGGAAAACTTCATATTATTTGACACCTATTGTTTGGATTACATGAAAGCCCCAGGCAAAAAGGAAAATAAAAGTGCATTGAGCTTTATCAAAATTAAAATTTTTCATGCATCGGAAGACACTATGAAGATAGTGAAAAAGAAAAACACAACATGAGAAAAAATATTGTGAACTGTATTACTATTATAGGGGTTAATAACACAATTACATGAAGAACTCCTTCAACTCATGAAGAAAAGCTTACAATTCAGTTATAAAATGGGCTGAGGACTTGAATTAGACATTTCTCCAAAGAAGAAGTACAAATGACCAATGATTTCAGGAAAAGATTTTCAGCATCACTAATCATCAGGGAAATTAAAAAACAAAGTCAAAATGAGATTTCACTTCATGCTCAAGGTTATTATCAGAAAAAGGAAATTATATATGTATAGGGGCCATTTGCCCTTAATCAGTGTTTCCTTTACATGAGAACTTAACTACAAATTTTTAGCATATATAAGATTCAAGGAAATTATTTTTTTCTTTTGATTTACTGAGGCATTGTTTGATTTTAAAAATAAATTCTGTAACTGATAATGTTGATCTGTTTTGTTTAGATGATCAGAAAAATGTCAAGAATTACGTTTAGTATAGGTGTAGTATGTCTCATGCATTCCTTTCCCTAAAATTCCCCTTGTTTTCATTTTATTATTCAATAATGACTGAACTTTATTTTTGAAAAATATTTTCTTTTTATCTATATTTTATGAAAAATACATGTTTATTTGCAGTCTATCTCCCAAACCTTGTTCAATTCATTTCAAAACTGAACAAGAATAAAATGTGCAGTATTTCTCCAATTATTCATATGCTCTCTAAAAGTTCCTTGTACATAAGTTAGAAAAAAATCTTAAATTTAAATTGATTTTTTGTGAAGATTACAATAAAGATGCAGATGGTTTAAAGAAATATAATAAAAGCAAGGAGCTATACTTTCCTTACACCAATGTTTATTGTACCAAATTGTGATATTAAAATGATGACAGATGTCCTCTTAATTATTTGTTTGGTTCCAAACACTTCAAAATGTCACACTTCTAAAGGAATTAAAAAAAAACTTGTTGACTATTTTCTAGACAGTAAGGTTAATGTTATTGCTTTAGCAATTATCACCACCAGACATCTGAAACAATTCTTCAAATATTTTAGCTTTAAGTTGTTTGAAGTTTCAGACAATATCAAAATAGAGTAAACCTAATAAGACTTGTGGCTTCTTCCTTTAAAAATTTCAAAATATATAGGTAATATAACCCTTTTTCAGTTCTTCACAACTTTGCAGGAGATTTTCTTAATGCCAAGAGAGTTAATGAAATTTTGAACAGATAGATTAAAGAAATGACATGCCCAATCAAAATTGCCCTTTTAATGATAAATTCCTTCAGCACTGAATTATACTTTAGGTTCCATAATTCTGATAATCTTAAGGAGACATTCATTTTAAATGTAATTATTTGATAAGATTAGAACTAAAATATTAATATGCATCTCAAATATATTTTCTTTTTATCATACATTTTTAAAATGTTCCCTTTTCTTATATACTTGCAAAAAAAATATTGAAAGCATCCTTTAGAACATAATGCTTGAAAACTCAGTAACTATTGTAAAACATGGGTGGCTTTTTGCATTTCTGAGTAACTATGAAATATTTTTCCAGTATAGTATCTTTATTAGATATTCTCCTGAAAAACATATATTTTCTCTTTCTTTACTCCCTTTGAAATGTTAAGCTCTTGTATCTTCATAAACCATTTTTTGTCAAATCTTAAGATATCTTAATTAGTGAAATTTTGAAAAATGTAAAAAAAAAAATGTGTATCTTAGAATTAGGATCCCTAGGGGATGAGTGCTTGCCTTGCATGAGTGAGGCACTGGGTTCGATCCTTAGCACCACATAAATAAATAAATAAATATATTGAGTCCATCTACAACTAAAAAAATATATTTTTTAAAAAAGAATTAGGATCCCTAGAATCAGGTCTTTTAAAATGATCTCACAATAGTAATAACAATCACTCTTTTTTATATGATAATAATGTCATCATAGTGATTAGTTGTTATCCTTAAAGCTTTCAACATGTACTATACCATTGATATAAATTTATAATATTATATGATCAAATCCTGAAATGTGATCCTATTCAGAAGTTCTAATTTAAAAACTAATTGAAGCAGTGAAGAAAGAGATTAAATTACACAGTGGGCAAATTTTGCAATTTTTAAGTTTTAACTTTTAAAACTTGAATCAACTTTTCTTTATCCCACATTTTTATCTCCCTTAACATTATTAAAACATCAAAATTAAAACTTAAAGGGGAAAACAGAACTAGAGCAGAGAAGAACACGTAGTCACATTTATGGAATGAAAAAGAATAGTTGATTTTGGGGAGGGAAGATAGTAAACTGATAAGAGCTAATAAATCTTATAAACCTTTAATCCTATGTAAAAATACTGTGTGGGCAATGGAGAAATTCCAAGTTGAACAGAAAAGAGCTCCTGGCTCAAGAAGCACAGGACATGTTAGAAGGACTCATTGTTGCTGGTGTTACTCCATAAGATGATATAAATTACATGTGGGAGCTGGGTGGCCAGGTGAACAGGTTGTGAGCTCTGGGGCTTGGTGGTTCACTAAAATTCCTGGTAGGGAGACACTGACCCAGAACAAGCTCAGCACATTTATTTTATAGGTTTTATCATTGTGAGAAAGTTTCTTCAAAACAAGCAGAACCAAGGTCATAGGTATGAGCAGCATAATTATGATTATCAGCTTGCACCCATAACTTTGCACCCCTGGGCAGCTGGTGCCTGAACCTTAAGGTCAAAAACTGATAGTTCTGTGGCTGGTACAGAACCTCCTATTGAACAGGACATCAGGATAGCAACTGGGCAATCTTTAATCAGCACCTTGGCACAGAAAGTTCCCAGGAGTGGCTTCACCTCTGTCCTAGGAAAGTTCAAGAACCCTAATTCAGTCACTGCTTCTGATATCAGGATTCAGGACTGCACTTTATCATTTGGACAGTTTTTGACACATCATTCATATTCACTACATCTTAGGTTGCATCCTTGCGGGTGGTTGTAGTTTTTGGGTGAAGATTTGAAATAATATTCCTGAGACTTGTGAAGGTTTACTTTTAGGAATCTGAGTAAATTCTACCATGGAGGCTGGGGAATTTAAAGAAAAAAATTATTTTGTAGAAGACTTTGTTTTTTTATGTATCTATTTTTTAGTTTTTTTAAAGGTGGATACAATATCTTTATTTCATTTTTATTTGGTGTTGAAGATCAAACCCAGCACCCTGCACATGCCAGGCAAGCGCGTTACTGCTTGAGCCACATCCCCAGCCCCAGACTTTGTGTTTTAGAGGGGATTAAAATGAATAGCTTTGTTAGAGAAGTAGTTGAACACTTCCTGTGAAAAGAGCTTGAAAGAAGGAAAAGACAATGATGTGGGACAGACACAGTGGTTTGAGTACTGGGGAATATTCTAGAATATTCTAGAGGGATGTGGGAAGTACATATGAGAAGGTTGATACACCAGGAGAAAACTAAAATCATTTTTTTTTAATTGTAGAAGGCAAATCACTGATTGTTTTAAATATTTCAATTTAATAATAAAATATATATATATTTTT
>NW_026000211.1:17222177-17280961 GCF_001458135.2 Marmota marmota marmota | reverse complement strand
AAGAAATCTCATACAATCCTGCTGTCTCCAACATGGGGCATGGATCTTCCCTTTGTCCAGAATTTCCATTATTTTATGCTACCCACTCTTGGTCACTTAGTGACCATCTTGTTTTTCAGATCATTTGTCATGGTGTGGCAGTGTTAAAGTTCAAGTTCTACTTATTTTGCTTTATTATAGTATATTGCTATAATTATTCTATTATTAGTAATTATTATAAATCTCTTACTGTCTGTGATTTATAAATGAAAGTTTACCATATATATGCATCTATATGAAAACACAGTATAAATAGGAGTTGGTACTATCTGCAGATTCAAGCATCTACTGGGTGTGCTTATAATATATTCATTGCCATACTTCTATAATGTTATATTTCATAAATGTAAAATTTTAATATGAGGTTGTCAAATTTAGGATTATGAATATTTTAAATCATTTTAATTAGACATTATATGTATCATGATTATATTACAAGTAATTTCAAAGGTAGCCCAGACAGAAGAGTTAATAGTGAATTGTTGAGAGCCACAGCCGAAGGGGCCCCAACAAACTTTCAGACTGCCAGTTGATGATTGGCTCACAGCGGCCCCAGCAACTTCTAGCTGATTGGCTCCTCTGCGGTGATGCTCATTGGGCTGTTTCCCTGCCCTTTCAGACCACGGAGCTGCTCATTGGGGGACTTTTTTGGCTCCGCCCACACGACCCAGTCAATCGGCCTCAAGAGCAGGAGGAGTGGGGGAGGTTGAGAGGCTTGTGGGAAGCCAGTAGTGGCAGTTGGGCTCTGAGGGTTTTTCCTGAGGAGCTGTTTTGTTTGGCGTGTGTGGTTCTAAAAATAAAGTTCATTTCTTTTGACAAGTGGCTCCTGAATTGTGCCCAGCCAGACTGCGGCAGTGAATCAATCAAAAAACTGTCTTGATTGGTTTCTACTTCTACCATTTACTAAATGTTATTTTTAGCAAATTATGTGACTGTTTTTTATACTTCATTTTCTTTGCTTATATAATTATATTATAAAACACAATGAAAGTGGCTGTTCTGAATTGTTCTAAGGATTAAATGTGAACATATACACGAAGCTCTGGGCTATGAGCCTTGCACAGAGTAAGTCCTGGTATTGGAAAGTTCTTGTTACTGTTATTAACATAACGATTTTAAGAATTACTTTATCAAAACCAAGCATCTAAAGGCCAGAGCAACAGCAGTTGTTTAATTGGGTCCAAAGGTTTTTTTGCTGTTTATATCATTTTCCTATAGAGAATTTTTGTTCTTTTTTCTAGATGTAAAAATGATAGAGTTATGCTGTAAAATATTAATATTAATATACATGAGCTATAGATTATGATTGCTAACCTATTTTATTGTACCTGTTTCAATTTTGTTGTATTATTCACAGAATTGAAAACTAGGGTTTGATGGCTAACGTCATCGGTTATTCCTAAAAATGTATCTGTGGATAGAGCATCTTTTCTCTTTTCATCATTCTGGTGATTTCTCTTTTTGATGAAATAGCATTATACATGAAGATGGGAGAATCTCAAGTGTGTCCACCATGTGGAGATAAAATACCCCCATCCTACATTTTCCTCAGGGGAGTAATGCCAGGATTAGCTGTGACAATGTCAGCACCCGGACTAGTATTCAATCAAAGAACATAATGTTTTCATGGAATGTTATACACATGACAACACATGAGCATCACCATGTAAAGATTACAAAAACCAAATCCCAATTCATGAAACACAACTCCACATTTTCAGTCACTGTCAGAATCTCTTACCAAGAATGTGATGGAAGAGCAGGACTGACAGAATAATAGAACATTCTCATAATTATGAGAATGATATAACTTCTCTTCATTTCAGAGTGGTACTTTTCAGAAAAATATTGAAGGATTTGGAGAGAAGGAAGCTTGAGAAGTGTTATTTTGATCTTCACGGGAGGTTACTTTATTCTTCAGCATTTTGAGGCATCATATCAGGACTCAGATGGAAAATAGAATAAGCCCACAGGAAAACTTCAGTTTTCATGATGTTAGGGGACAGACAGATGAGGATGATGGGAATACAGGTTAAGGGAATAATTCTATAAAATAGACCCATTGTGATGACCACTCCCTCCCATGCCTTCTTTGAGAAAGCAATTTAGCCCCGCCCAGTGTCGCACACCTATTATCCCTGTGGCTTAGGAGGCTGAGGAAGGAGGATCAGGAGTTCAAAGCCAGCCTCAGCAATGGTGACACACTAAGCAACTCAGTGAGACCCTGTTTCTAAATAAAATAAAAAAATAGGGCTGGGGATATAGCTCAGTGGTCAAGTGCCCCTTAGTTCAATCCATATACAATGCCCCCTCCACCAAAACAACAACAACAAAAACAAAGACAATTTACTGTAGCCTGCCTGGCCTCAGTGGACAGGATGTGTTACATTCCTCAGTAAACTACCTGTTAACTGCAGGAAAAATGAAGGCATGAGTTAATTTCCATAGAAGGAACCCAGGAGCCTTTTTTGACCAGATCCTGAAACTCAAAGAGTTAAGGGTAATTCCTTCTAACAATAAAATCTGTAGGAATGTATGGTTAATAATCCAATTAGAACCAGTGAGCATGGGCTCAGGTGACCTATCAAGGCAGTGGGTATTTGAAAGTCTGATGTCATGGTGCTGTCAGTCAAAAGTCAAGAGGTGGACCTGGCAGGACTCTCTGGAAACTTCTCTGGGATTTCCAATAAAACTGGAGTGTTCCCTTTCCCTTTTCCTGTCCCTTCAATAAACTCATCCCTGATACTCTGAGCAACATGTCTGAAATCTTTCTGACTCACTCGAAAAAATTGGGTTTGAAAGGCAGGTCTTCACACTGCCTCAGTTTCACAGAAGGACCCAGATCTGTAAAAATGATAGATGTTTTCGATTTCTCTCTTTAGTTTTTATTATTCTATTTTATCTTTAATTATACATATGCAAAATAATTCATATCAAAAGTCTTTACTGTAATTGAGTGAATGTATTTTTCAGAAGTATCTCAGCCTTGTACTATATGAGGAAACTGTGTGGATGGGTGGGGTTAAGAACATGAGAACTCTATGCAGTTAGCAACAAAGACCATCATGTAAATTCTTGAAGGTTAATAAACTATAAATAAATTTGAACATATATCATTAAAGTTCAAGGAATATTCTCATTAATGATGGTTGTATATTGATGTCAGTGACAGTCAATTAGTTGGATAATTGGAAGGGTTAAATAACTAACATTCCAGGCATGGTGGTGCACAGCTGAGGTAGGAGGATCTTGAATTCAAAGCCAGCCTTAGCAATGGTGATGTGATAAGCAACTCAGTGAGACCCTATCTCTAAATAAAATACAAAAGCGCTGGGGATGTAGCTCAGTGATTTAGTGCCCCTAAATTCAATCCCCAGAACCCCTCAAAAAACAAACAAATAAAAAACTAACATAAAGATGCTTATTAGCTCTATGAAGTTATAGAATTACCAGCCTTGGCTTAAGTTTGAAGAGAGAATGCAGCAATGCTTCTTGGTAATTTTTTCAGGTTAATTGTTTTTCTAACTGTGGAATATTGGTTACACGGTTTCAGTACAATTTCCTACTTTCCGAGAAAATAAAGATGGCAATTTCCACACAATGTTGATGTGAATATGGAATGAGAAATGTTTGCAGAAAGTCATATTGAGTTTTTAATATGTGAATGTTTTTCCTATTCTCTTTTTTCCTCTCGAAGAGGAAAGAGCATATCTCATAAGACAGAAACATTTTTGATGTGGCTATGAATATTTATATTTTTTCTTCATTATCACTTTGTTAGAAAGTGATTATTGAGCCACATGAGCACTTGGGAATGCCTGGGCGAACAAAACCTACAAGGGTCTGTCATCAAGAAGATAATGTATAAAACACTACATTTTGTTTTATGCTTTTATCTTTGAAATTGATATCATTTGGATATTTTGTCTTTGAATAAAAACATTCCTATTCCCAGATAGGCTATATATCATACAACTAAACTCAGATGGGGTTTTGCACATTTTGATCCTTTAATCTATTTTTGAATTTATATAATTAATTTTTATCAGTAGTATCAAATAGAGACCTAGAACAAATGACGATTATAGACCCAGATGCTAAATTTTGATCTTTAATTTAAGGTAAAAAAATATATTAAACACAAAATAGTAAAGCAAAATGTTTTGGAACAGACTGTTGTGTTGATTCAAAAGCTTAGTTAATGTTTTGAGATTAATTGCATATTGAACTCAGTAAATGATCTTAATTTTTCATTTTTATATAAAACCCTCAATAAATTTGATTACCTAAAGACATTTGATGCAGGTTGAATATTCTAAAGCAAATAAAACACCACTTTCTTTCTTTGTGACTCCATTCAAAAGGTAAAATAGAGTGTAAATTAACTTGATATGGTCTACTTGGCTTATATATATTCATATAGTTTGGGCTTTGATGCTTAAACTTGTCAGCTTCACAATACCTAGGATGCAACATGATTTTCGGAGTTACACTTCAGCAGTCAGCCAACAGTGAAACTCTTAGAATTGTACTTGTATTTTCAAGAGCATTTCTTAATTATATATTTGGCACAGAGAACAAATGAATTGCTTTTAGAAACTAAATGAATTATAAATTGTTATATCTACAATTGAGGCAACAGTGTCCATAAAATTATATGAATGTTGCCAATGCTAAAGCTCTTTGATAACACTAAGAAATCAGTATAACTATTAAGCACAGCCATGCTTTTCTTATTATCATGAATTCCAGGGATGACCTATGAAGAAGGCATGGCTAGTGACAAACTCTACTTGTGTCTGGGACTGCCTAGTATTCTGAACCATTTTCATAACCGCACTCAGCTTTTAGCAATATGCTAAAAACTTGCACTGAATTCTTGCCATATGGTGTGTTGCCTGGCATTGCCTTATGCATATTATCTTCCACAGGTTTGTCCATGTTTTCAGCCCTCACTTTGAAGTGACTTTCCACATACCTTTTGTGATATTTAGTTGTCTTGTTTGTGATTTCAACTCTCTGATGGGTTCAAGAAAAGTTCTATGTTTTGGTTTATCTAGGTTTTTATTCTTATTGAATTGAATATTTACAATTTTTCTGTGTCATATACATTATATTTATTATATATGTGTGTATACACACATATATAATACTATTGCTTTAAATCGGGCTTTTTTACTGATCAACTTTATCCAGACTATCAAAACTAAACTAGAGGAGAAGTAAACATCTCTCAGAGAAGAGGAAATTCCTTTTGTGAAGGAAGGGAATAAAATTTTGTATTCAAGAGAACTGCTTTAAGTTATTTTTATGAGCACATTGGTTATTGTCATTATGGGTAGAAAAATTGTTTGGACACCAAGTAACTCACAGGCTGGACTATGGTATATGAAGTTAAATAACAATGTCTCTACTTTCACTTGGTTTTGTGTTCATGTATGAATGGCAGAGAGTGTAGAGGTACAAATGAAAATGTCAAGACTCTCTTACATATAAGTTTCTGCAAGTGAAAGATTTTTAATTGGAAACACTTAATGAAACATGGGATGTACCAGATTTTGGAAGTGTTTTCTAATTTTTGAAGATGTGGGAAACTGGCTGGTGTCAGTATTACAATATGGAGTTTCCATTTTTTTTTTTGATTCAGAAAGCAATTACAGTGATAGTAGCAATATGTGTGGAGACACAGGAAAATATCTGCTAGGAAGATGCCTTTTAGAAGTTATTAATCTAGCTGTGTGACCAATTGACTCTAGATTATTCAGAAAGGTGATTACAAATCCCAAAGATCTGTATTGCCTAATTCCTCAGATTAAATGCTTTTATGTTTACATATAAAAAATGGTTTGTTTTCCTTATAGAACTCTAATGTAAAATAAGTAGAACCCAGTTTGACTTCTCAGTAGATGAGAATAGTTTCTTTTTTTTTTTTTTTAGAGACAAAAATAGAACAGTATTTGCATCTGAAACCTAGAAATCTTTAAAAGACTAAAATACCATCTGTCTGTTTTAAATGTAATAGCACCCTACAAATGGTATATTAGATACAAAGGTATTGAGAAAATATGCAAATAAAGTAATATTTTTGTGATCTTTGTCTAACTGTGAAGGAGTAAAGGATAGGATTGGTATTTGCTATAGTAAAACAGAGTTTTTTTTTTTAATAATATCTACCAATTTTCAGTGAATTTGTGCCCTCATAACTGCTCTAGATTTTATTTCAAGTCTTAACCAATATCCTGTCTTATCCTTAAATAGTATGCTTTTACTCTTAGTTATTCCTTTTTGATGGCTTGTGATTTTTTAAAAAATTTTATTTCATAGCACATAACAATGTGTAGCTTTAAAACTGGTGAAGAAAAGAACATTTTTCTTTGTTTTCATAAATACATTAGGTGAGGAATCTGTTACACACGGTTAAATGCCTTGCTTAAGGTCTCTCAGTTGGTAAACCGTGGAACTCAGATTTATTTGCCTTTACTGCCCATGGTCTTTCCATTAATATGTCCAAAGCAATACCATCATTTATTAAGGAAGTGATAATCTTTGTTAAGCCAACTTCTCATGGAATGAAAACACATTTTGATTTTTGTCATTGCTTCCTTTTCTAAATAAAAGAGAATCAGTTATAATTTCCATTTGCTATATTTTCAGGTATTCACTTACTTAGATATTTTCTCTTCCTTCTTTCTTTTCCTAAATAGACTGTCATAACACTATGACCAGGAGTTATTCCAAGGTTAGTCTTGTGGAAAATAAACAATCTGCATTCTAGCTGGATTGTAAGCTGCAGACACAGAATTTAGCAATAATTCAGTAAAATAATAAAGTTACCCAGGGGAAAATAAAAGAGATTCGTAATGGAACATTGTCACTGTGATTACTATTGGCAGATATGGTCAGGTCCATCTCTGCAGTTAAAAGAATGAAAGGCTGGACTTTCCCACATAACTGGAAAGTAAAACTGAAATATCCATATGTCTCATTACCCATTCAATTCTTCTGTGATGAACACTGAGCGCCAGTTTTCCCTGCTAATTTAAGACTTAGAAGTTCACAAGCCATTAAAGAGCTATTCCATCCTCATTGAAAACAATAAAAATAAATCATGCTTTATTCAATTTGATTTGAGCTCTCAATGGATGAGTTTTCACATATGTTGTCATATCATTTATATGAGTCTCTAAAAAAATGGCTGTATAGATTTATGATTCACATACAATATACTGCACATATTTGAACTTACAACTTGACAAGTTTTGACATATCTATACACTGAAAAGTCATCATCACAATCAAGATAATGATCATATTCATTACTTTCAAAGTTTTCAAAGTATCTTTTCTGAAATTCTACTTCCTAAACAATCATTGATTCATTTTCGGTTGCTATACTTAAGTTTGAATGTTCTAGAGTCTTATATAAAATATTTAGTATATTTCCTGTTTTTATCTTCTGTAATACAGTATAGTTATTTTAATGAACGATACTAAAGCACAACCCATAAAAGATTAAACTGAAAAATTGTACTTAATCACAAATTAATTTTTTTGTTCTATAAAAGTTAAGATTAAGGGAAATACAAAGCACAGGCTGTAATAAAGAAATCTTCGAAAAGATTTGCTTTGAATTCAGAATACATAAAGAACTCAAAATTCAGTAATAATAAAACAACCTAATTTTTAAAATGGAAAACATACATAAGTAATACAATAGCATAAAAAGCAAAAATATGGATACTCAACATCCTGAGTCATTAGAGAAATACAAATTAAAATCCCAATGATGCATCATTGAAAATTTATTAGAATGTATGGAATTAAAAAGTTTGCACCTGCTAAGTATTGTAAGGATATTAAAACACTGGAAATGTCATACAATACTATGACAGCATAAATCACCATTCTGAAAACATTTTGAATTTTATTTTAAAAAGGTTAAACATTTTTTGATCATATAATCCAGCTATTTTACTCCTGGAAATAAAAAAAAATTCCCTTAACAGGTGAATTAACCAAATAATAATAATAATAATAATAATAATAATAATAATAATAAGTATAGGCATATAGTGAATACTACCCAGCAATAACATATATTAACTTTTTTCTTTTGGACTAGGGATAGAACCCAGGGGTGCTTAAACACTGAAACACATCCCTAGCCCCCTTTTAAAAATATTTTCTTTTGAGACAGGCTCACTAATTTGCTGAGGCTGGCTTTGAACTTGTGACTTTCTTACCTCAGCTTCATTAGCCCCTGGGATTATAGGCAATTACATAATGAACTTTTGATAGACAAATTAGATAGTTGTCTTTTTAGTTGAAAGTGAAATTATCTGGCAAAAATATGAATCACCCGTTAGCACAAATACGATAGAGATGTATATACAAATTTTATCAAAATCATATTTGTTTCTTCAAAAATGTCAGTGTGGCTTTGTATTGAAATATTTCCAATGTGCATATGTATTGAAATATGACTATTAAAAATCACAGAAATTTGAAAAGTCCTAGTTGCTGCATCATTATGGGTATTGAAGCACTTTATTAATATTTTGCAATGTACATTCCAAACAACTAAGTTGGTGTTTCATTTTTATCCTTATATTTAATATAATCTTTTGCAAAATTGCCCCTCAAAACAATAAAAAATTTGTTTTATTATTACTCAGTTAAATATGGTAGCTAGAAAGTATAAATTAGGTCATCCTTTTGACATTTGCAAAAGTGACCATTCATACTGCAACTAGCACATACAAAGCACATGAACAATTAGGATCAGTTAAACCTAAATAGAAATAAATAATGGGTAATTTTATAGTGATTTTTGGTCTTGTGGATTATGTTGATATGAAGTTGATTACTCTTGGAAATAACTAAATTTCCCTTAACAGGTGAATTGACCGAATAATAATAATAATAATAATAATAATAATAATAATAGTAATGATAGTAGTATAGGCAAAAAAGTATAGGCAATAAAAGTATAAGCAATCTTAATATGATTAAGAATCATATTACTCAAATACTCCATTAAAGTTAATTAAATTAGAAAGCAAATATATTAGCATACAAACTTGATAAATCCATATGTAGTGTTGATTTTAGAATTTGACTAAATTCAAATGTGTGAGCAAGAAGTAACATAACTCTTTTATGCTTTCTCTGTATTTTGGATTCTCTACAGTCCATGACAAGGTTTCCAGTCAATGCAGGTAATATTCTATCCATGGTACCAGAGTTCAAGATCAGAGGCCTGCCTGGCTTTGAGGCATCCCAACAGACTAAATCCAGCAGATGCCCCATAAGACCAACAGAAAAAAGAATGGCGAGGCAGGAAAGGAATTTACATGGCCATACCAGAAAAGTATAAGTGACCAGGGTCCTAAGCCCTATCTTTGGAGTACTAACAACAGCTTTAGGACTTTGCAGGGAAGGAATAGAGGTAAAAGTCTGGTATTTACATAGCTGAAGACCTTGGCCAGGCTATGGTCTGGATTACCAGTATATCAAAATGGCTGTGCTCAGCCTTTTTGGCAACAAGAAAGTTGCTGCTCCTAGGGATCCTTTTGACTCTGGTCAGAAGATATTTACCAATCAAGCATGTTATTTCTAGAATTACTGTAAAGATAATTGTAAAGGAGAGTGACTCAGAGAAAGACCAAACCAAGAAGGCCAGATGGAGCTAATGAGGTCAATTATTGGTCCCTCCTTCAGGTTCAGGGCAGAAACCCTGGAGACTTTTAGGTGTCCCTCTGGTGATCTGGAACAGGACATTGTGAATACTGGCGTTGACAATCTGTTGATTGTGATGATTGTGCACATCTTGAAAATATCTTAATTACCCTTGATGTCTTTGCTAGGTAGTGGTTAGCAATAAGCATGGAATAAAAACCAATAGTGTAGCAGGATCATGGGGTTTCTTTAAATTGCCTTTAAGACTGATGAATAATGGAGTCACTTATAGGAAAACAACCCTGAGAATAAACAGGTGGAAAATAAAAGGGAGCTAATTAAGAAATATGTCAAGAAGATAAGATTGATAGGGATAGCTCCTGACAGGGTCTTCTGGGATCCTTGTAAAGTTAGGATTTATAGACATAGGTTTCCATGAGGGAAATTTCTTTAGTAGAGCAGGCACACTAAGATCAAGTTTGCCTAGTCATTGACCCCAGCACCCTCATATGATTCACTGGTAGATGAAGGCCCCCTGAATGGGATGGTTGCCATGACAGTCCTGAAAAGGACCAACTAGGGTCATAAGCTCCCACCTAACAGGAAATAGTACTTCAATGTCAGACTGGTGAAGACTAGAAGAAAACCCCGGTTCTCCTGGCAAACATAAAACAATAATAAATTCAGAAGTAGCATTATGTTTCCTGTGTTATTCTCTGCTATGACCCACTCTTTTTCTCTCTTGAGAGTATTTTTTTTGCCTGAGTTTTACTTTCACTTTTAATAAAATGCTATTGCGTAGCTTTTTGTGTCTGACAAAATTTCTCTCATTGCAACACAGGAAATGAGGCTGCGAGCTTCATCTCCACATTCTCCTGTGACATCTTTAGCCTTAAAGAGGACTACCAGTTTTAAACATGCACTCCATAATGTCTACATGCAGAGTTGAGCAGGAACCTGACCCCAAATTTAAAGACTCAAAAGGAGACGGATACAAAATAAAAGCAGAGATGTCTAGTCTTTATCCTGCTTTTAGTTACCCATTGGGTATCTGAAGACCCAAGTGAAAAGTTAGAGGCTCATTTTATTAATAAATACTAAGTCCCTATTACATGTTTAGGAAAAGCAAACTCTAAGTCCCTGTTATATCACCTTCTGAACTGCAGAGGGAAGAAAACAATTTCTGGCCAGTGGCTCCAGGAGATATTTATTAGATCTAATTAGGTAGTATAAGCCCACCCCTAAGTTAATCATTTTGGTCACTGGTGTGGTAAAGTTACTCACTGAGTAGGATCAGTTAACCTGACATACTCAGAGCTGTAAGTGGGCATATTTACCATTAAATCAAAGGCCAATAAAGAAGTTATTTCATTAAGAAAAAGATATGACTGCTGAGTAATGAAAAAGAATTACATTTTATAAGTGAGAAATTATATGGGCAGAAGAAGATGTATCTACAGAGAAGGGTCTGAGGAGTTTTCAAGAGAAGGGGAACTCAACTCAGCAACAGCATGGTCCTTGGCTTATATGATGGAAAATAATTTCAGCTTGTACCATTCAGAGTCATAAATAGAAAAGTTCATGTAGAAAAGTAGATAGGTATTCAAGGAAGAATACAAAATCTCAAAAGAGAGATACCTCTGTGAATAAAACAAGGCGTATGCATTCAAGGGAGAATGCAGGTCATCTGATCATGAGATATGTGTTTTGGGTGTTCCTGGATCTTCATTTAAAGAAATCTTGCTGAAGGGAGGGTATGGCAAAGTATGATGTAGTGACGATATCAGTCTGGTGATTTGAAGATGGTTTATGGTGGTCATATTTATCTCAGGATTTCAAGGCTGACATAGTCTTCATTATCTCATTAGATATTTTAGTCAGCTTTTTGTTCATTACCAAAATACTTAGAGGATGGAAAGTTTATTTGGGACTCACAGTTTTAGAAGGCTTAGTCCACACATGATAGACTCCATTGTTCTGGGTTCAAGGTGATGCATTACATCATGAGGAAGGGCCCAGTTGAGGACATCTGCTCAGCTCATGGCAGGGTCAGGAAAAAGAGAGTGGAAGGGAGTATATAGAAAGAACAACCCTTCCAGGTCACAACCTCAGTGACCTATACCTCCTGAGGCCAAACTCCACTTGTCTACAGTTACCACCTAGTCAGTACATTCAAACTAGGATGGACTGATTAGGATACAGCTCTCACAATCCAATCATTTCACCTTTTAATATCCTTGCATTAGCAGGAGTTTTGGGGGAACATCTCATATCCAAACCATAACATTTGATAAAACTGGAAAGTCCCCTAACCTTTAGGTTTCTCAATATCTTATCTCTCTTTGTTTCATCTTTCTTTGGGGGTTTAATTAACAGTGCTCAAGGTAGATTTATAGTTTATGGAGACCTAGAAAAGTTGTGGTGGAACTTCTAAATTAAATTTGTGTTTCCTTGTTCTTCTTTTGTATCTTCTTTCTACCTATTTTTTTCTTTCTCCTATCCAACCTCATTACCATGATCTCTCTTGCAATTCTAACAGGAATAGTGGTGTGATCACAATATTGCTAGAAACCTGACAAGTAAAGAATGGCAGATTGCTTTTATTGCTATGTTGATTGCACTATGAATGAATGATCAATCCTCAGATGTTTTTAGAGTTTATCTGAAAGTTTGATTTGTTTCCGTTCATTAAATTTCATTAAATGTGTGTAAATGTGTGTGTGTGTGTGTGTTTTGTGTGAGAGTTGATAATGTAAAAAGAAAAATATGTGAGGAACTTTCTGATGAAAGATTGCTATTACCTGCTATACTTGGATAAAAAAAAATCCCATATTCTGCCTATGCATAGGACTTAAACTAAACTATAAGTATATTCATTTAAAATATCTAATGAATTGCATTGATCATTGAAATCCAGGAGGGAAGAAGTTTCATGTACTTGATTATTTTCTTGAATATGCATATATCATTAGTATCCTCGCTCTGCTTAGTATAATTTGGCAAGAAATAAATAGAAAGCAACTTGTGCAATCTGATAGCACTGAAAAGAAAAGATAGGAAACAGAACACTTGCTTTTGCTTGGGATGAGTACAATAAAAGAGTAACTAAAGTAAATAAATTTTCATTTTGGAGACAATTCCTAGCAGGCCTCTTGGGTCTACAGTTTCTTAAGGATGGCCCATTGGTTGATTGCTGTTAGAAAAACGAAGTCAATTTTTAGGTGAAAGAAACAGATTCTGACACTAATTTGTGATATGGAAAAGCACATTTACAAAGCAGCCTAAATTTACTAGGTAAGTATAAACCTCCTAAGGTGCCCAGTGGTCACAGTTCCCTTGTAAGAAAAGTGGCTGCGTGGTTTCTATGCAGAGGTTTATAGTCTTCAATCCAGGTGAGCCACTCTATTGTGACCCGCTGGTAAAAGCACAGTGATTCTGTATTTAGAAGCTCTCCAGCCACTTTTCTCAGTAAGGAGTAATAATGGGCAGGCACTTTAAATCTTCTTGGATAGTTGAGCTAAACCAGAATACAAAAGGCTATCAGGATTCACAGATGATTAGGGATTTCACTCAAGCAGGATTCTAGGTTGCTCTCACTTTGCATTACTATGAAACAACAAGAGGAAAGGTTTCCATTAGAACAAAGTATTAATGGGTGATAAGTGCAGTCTCTGCCTGTCTAGTTTCTCACAGAGAAACTGGGGTTCAGAGGCACAGTGGATTAGGAACAATGTGTGATAGGAGGATCTTTAGTTGTGACCTTTGGCCCTTTATGATTTTAGTTGTTCAATGGTCTGCCTCAGTACTCAAGACTTAAAATACCTCTGGAGTTGGTGGTTTGCTGAGCCAAAGACACGTACTGCTGTTCTATTTCTTTGGTCAAGTTCATATTGAATCCTTCATTGTAACAACAGGAGGGCCACAGGAGGCTGTGCTGTACTGCAGCTATCTAGTAAAATCATATACTGCTGGGACCTCTGGGCTCATGTTGTATTCTGAACAGCGGTCAGATTTCATGGGATCTAAGGTTGTAGCAGTTGAAATTATTTCTCATTTGCTATATGGCTTGTATTCTAACTTGTATTCTTGATTAAAACACTTATGTTTGTGTTTCTTTCCAAAATTTAATATTTTAAATTATGGAACTCATTTGTACTATAAGAAATTAAGCAAATCAGTCTTTATTGACATTTACTGTGTGTGTGTGTGTGTGTGTATATATATATATATATATATATATATATATATTATATACTAAATATATTAGAGTTTCTTAATGAAGCCATGAACGTAGAGGCTTACATCTCAGGTAACCCTAGTGCTTTTTGTAACATATACTACTAACAATCTTCTGTGTCATAGTCCATGGAAAACCTGGGTTTAGAAAAGTACAGAAAAAATCAAATGCAACCGTTCTATTCAAATTTATTAGGGATTTTATATAGTTGTTTCTGGGCAAGCAAAAGTAGGATAAATGAATATTGCTGATCATTTAAAACCACATTATGAAATTCTATTCCTATATTTTGTATTCTTAGACACAGATTTCACTACCTTAGAAGAATACAAGATGCAAATTGAGACTTCTGACTTTGTAACTTCCTATTTCTATCTTCACTCATGCACTTTCTTCTAATGGTCATCTTTTAGGTTAGCAATAATTAAAAGCAGATAATTATAGTGGCTTAAATATTCCTACTTCCAGAAACATGAAATAATTGTTCTATTTATTTTTAATTTTTTATTTGTTTTATTTAGTTCTACATGACAGTAGATGCATTTATGTACTTTGATATATCATACATAAATGGGGTATAATTTCTCATTTTCTGGTTGTATAGGTTATACAATCACATCAGTCCTGCAGTCATAAATATACATAAGGTAATCATGTCTGTTTCATTCTACTATCCTTCCTCTCCCTATATCCCCTCCCCTCCCTTTACTCCCCTCTACTTAATCTAAAGTAACTCTGTTCTTCCCTAGTGCCCCCACCTTGGAGAATATCATGCTAAGTGAAATAAGCCAACCCCCCAAAACCAAAGGCCAAATGTTTTCTCTGATATGTGGATGCTGTTGCTTGTTCTCTCAGTTTAGAATCTCTCCTCTTTAGAAAGTTACCCATTCCATAGTTGTCCAA
The DNA here is from genome assembly GCF_001458135.2 of Marmota marmota marmota. Classification (NCBI taxonomy): domain Eukaryota; kingdom Metazoa; phylum Chordata; class Mammalia; order Rodentia; family Sciuridae; genus Marmota; species Marmota marmota. The sequence goes on along the minus strand of NW_026000211.1, from coordinate 17,266,104 downwards.
TTTTTTGACATTAGAAGGTAGGAGTAGGGGGAAGCATATGAGACTCTTGCCAAGAAATTTATGCCAATTTTTCAAGTATAATGATTACTTATTTGAGGGCTTTGGAGAATTCTATAAGACAAAATGATTAACTTTGTACTTTGGAAAAATTTCCTTTGTGAACTGTATATCAATCACAATTATACTTGCTAAAGCATTAATTTTGCCTAATATCAATCTGCTCACAAGGCTATGGGTCAGTTATTTCTTTTATGTAAATAGTTTCCTCAATGAGTTATATTTATTCACCTAAGTATTCCTAATATAGTAGTGATATATATATATATATATATATATATATATATATATATATATATATATATATATAAAATATTATATGGAAGAAGTATTTTTGAGTTTAAAATAAAACAGTTTATAATTGAACTGAACACAAAAATAAGAGAAAAAGCTGAGATGCATGCACTCAGACATGCATTTAAATATTTTAAAAATATGGACATAATTATTTAGCTCGAAGGAAAATATTAAGGAACAGATTGGCAAATGAGCTATTACCACATTTTCACTAAAGCATGAGAATGTGTCACACAAGGAATTGACATAGTTACTTGAAATTATTCTAAATATTCTATATCAAATATTTTAGGCATCATGGAAAATGGTTGTCATTGGAAATATAAGAGCCCTGTTCGGAGATTCTGTGTTGCCTTATTGTCTGAATATGTGACTCTCCACATTGACACCAAATTGCTATCCTGTCAACATGTGAAAGGATGGATCATTTTATCTCCTGAGTGATGAAGTTTCACATCCAAAAAGCACAGGCCGTCACTCCTTTGAGGTGATTATGATGCCTCAAACTCGACAGCCTCCCCTGACAGCTTTCACATATTTCTGCAATCAAATTGTCCCTGCTTCTATTAGAAGAAGGCAGGTGTGTGCAAACTAGAATAAGAAGGTAAAGAGAAAAGGAATGATCTTCATGTTCTGAGTAATTACAAAAAGTTGTTTCCAGGGAAAAGAACAGGTATTGATTTTGCCTCTCCTCATGATGTACACAGATGAGATACAGGAACCCATATGGGTCCAAGGTTTGCCAGGAAAGGAATATCAGGATAAGCAGATGGCAGTACCATTGCCATATGGCTACTCAGGAATGGACCCATGCTATGGCACTTTGCCATAGGATAAAGCTAGAAATATCTTTCTGCTACTATTTTAAACAGAGAAGAGAATGAATATATGTTTGTTGTCATGAAAAATCATTAGGAATTGTGACAGGTATATTATATTACATGCAACTCCACAATTGGGCACTTTGACTTATAAAATGACTTAAAAAGGAATCAAATTGATGAGTTTTCCAATATTTTGGATACAGAATTGTGTAGATAATAAGGTTGATTTTATTTTAAGCTTCAAGCCCAAACCCCCATTCATTGAGGGTTAGAATATTTTCCCAGGTTTATAAACAACTATTGTATAAACTCAGTATTACAATGTTTACACTATTAAATAATAAACTAAGCATCACTGTGAAAGTAATTTTATGATTGATGTGAAATACGTACAACAGTCAAAAGAACATTAGATTTAGGAATTGAAGAGTCCATGGCCTGATAAGCCAGGTACACACCATGGCAATATTGAGAGGTCAGTGAATTTCTCTCAGCTGTAGTTTCCTGCTCCATGAAAGTTCTATACAGGGCTGGGGATGTAGCTCAGTGGTGGAGTGCTTTCCTACATGTGTGAGGCCCTGAGTTCAATTCCCCAGTACACTAAAAAAGTGTATACTTGATGTTGTTGAGAAAAAAACACGCAATAAAGAACAAAGAGTGCGTTTAGAAGTGACTCAGAAATCTATTCAAATTTACCTCCTCCCATTGCTACTTTTATAATTTTCATTTTAGAAAGCTATTAAATCTTTAAACTCAATTTCTCCATCTTAAGAAGGAGGATAACAGTACCTGAATCACAGAGGCTGTGATGAGAAATGAGATCATTCCAGATGACTCCTAATCACACGAAAGAAATGAGCAGAAGGAAATTGAGAACAGTGGGTTCATCTCAGGTGAATGTATTAGGGATGATTGGAGAAAAGCGAGTGTGTCAGCTAGCCAAAACCCTGGAAACACTATTTTTTTCTGACTGAGAGTTTTTAGAGTGATTCTAGGTGTTTGTTCTTTTAAGTGACTCTGACATCAGAGTTATTACATCTCTGTCTCTAAGTTTCCTCAGAAGCCATTTATCATATATGCTGGTAAAAAGTTTTCCCATTCTGGCTTCTCTGGAGAATTTAGTATGGCCCAACTTTGGTCAGATATTCCCAAGGGTCATCCATTAAAAGAGTATATCATGTCCCATTTGCCACAGAGCTTAGGGCATAGACAAACCTTTGGAATACTAGGTTGTTCAAATAAAGACTTGGGCAGGCAGAGGTGGACAATTTTCCTACTAACACTTTCTCTTCCAATGTGATGTCCCTAGTCACATCTCCCAATTTTGGTGTTATTTTCTTTTATTGTCTTACTTTGAAATTTGAATGATTCTGAAAATTTAATTTTAAAAGCCTTTTTTATATCTGAAAACTCATCAACAATACATGAGATCATTGTGTTTTTCAATAATCCCTTTCCCATGTTTTTCCCATTGAATGCTTCAATCAGTCCCTGAAAGTACTCAGTATTTTACCCCCTTGTCCTAAAAGTATAAATCAGAAACATGATACACAGAAAAAAATGTTTTATGAATTTACAAGATATAATCTATGAAAAAATCAGCAAATAATGAAACTAGGAGAAATAACAAGCCATCTAATGAATGTGAGAATGTTTTTGCATAATACTTATTGGCTGACATTAACTTGCAATAATATTTATTTATAGAAACTTGCATTAAGGAGGAAGACATATGATATTTTTTTACCTTTTTTTTTTCCTGTTTTCTTCAAAGGTCACAAATACACAATTACATACCATATTGGAGTTTAACGCTCTCACTTTTAATATTTTTTTCCTGTGCCTGATAAAACAGATAATATATTTCATTTAAGAAACATTGTATATAAAAATAGATAAACTTCAAACAGAAAAGATAATTGCATATGCTTGGGAAGGATAGAATTAAGTGGCTTACAAACATGAATAAATGACTGAATGAACGAAGAATTGGTTAATAAATAAGAAATGTAAATTCTAGAGACAATTACCTTTTGTAAAATTGTGGTCTATTATGAATAAAAAATATGGTAGGTATTAAAGAATACAAAGAGGAAAATGTTTCTCAGACCTTGCAACTAAAATTAAAACAGCAGTGATTTTTTTTTTTTTTACACTCAAATAAGAATTCATAGACTTTTGGTGAGTTTAAAGTGCCTGGAAGTAGGGGCCTAAAGTCCAGAGTCACCACAAACCAGATGTATAACCTACTGCTCAACAACTCTCAGGCTTAGTAAAATGGGGCTCATCATAGCTACCTTGCCTCTAATACAGGATTTTATGTGGATATCAAATAAAATATTCTATATTAAATTTACCTCAAAATCTCAATTGTAGTTTACTTATAAATACTAATTGGGTTTAGTTGTCTCCCTGGTGATTCACAGAAAATCTGAGGAACTGAAAAGTGCTAATAAGGGTTATTATTTTCAAAGTAAAAAAAAAATACAAATTCTTCTTTGGGACCCACAGAACAGTTTTAGGAGGGTTGCTTTAGGGTAAATACCTTGATGTAGGCAGCTAGGAGAAGAGCCTGATCCCAGGTCAGAGCAGCAGGAAAGATAGCAGCATTTTGTAGTTTGAGAAATGTATTTGCATTTTAAGCATACAGGAGACTGAAATCCATCAAAGTAAAATCTTTTTTTAAAAGGATATTACATAGCATTTGGAGTATGATGTATTTTATTAAGTTGTTCTCTAAAAGCAAAACATGAAATTATGAATACATTTAATTTTTTCCTGCATTTAAAATAATACAAATTGCTTTAATAGATAAATCTACAAATCTCAGTGAATTAACATAATCAAAGACCTTTTATTGCTCAGATAAAGTTGAACTCAGTGCACTGGAGGGTTGAAAGGTAGTTGGGAGATGTGCAGGAGCCAATTTCTTTTCAAATGTCTTTCCAAAAGCACAGGGAGCTGCCATATCCATCATAGTGTCTCCAAGTTTATGCTGGGAGTCAATGCCAGTAAACCAACCAGAAAGAAAATGGATAGAAGTGGAAAGACACTAAAGCTTGGTTCACTAGCTTGACCAGGGAGTTGAAATGAGGGGTTTCCAGCCACATAGACTATCTCCAGATGAGAAGGTCAGTGACTGCAACCTAAACTCCAGGTTTTGAGATCCATCTGCAGTTGCAACTATAACAGGATATCACTGCCTACCTCAGCCTTGCTCTGAGGATAGGATGCCCATTGTAACCTGCCAACTCCAAAGACTTTTTGAGTTTTCATGCTCCTGGGCTTCTGCCCTCCTTCTGAGGGAATCATCTGGGCAGAGTTATGGGAAGGGAGGGGAACCTTACCTTGGCTCTTCTCCTGACCTGCCAATAAAACTTTATGGTCCAGGTGTGGAAGAGGAGAATGATGGAATACTCAAAAGCTTTCCATTTTTGGTTTGCTCCCTTGGCAGCAAAATATAATATTTTAAATATATTGGTTTTCAGTCAGTGCCAGGTGCACTCCATAGTTCTCAGTCTTCCTTACTTAGTTGCTTTCTTGTTCCCTTGACGTTCTTGCTTAGTTTAGTAGAAGTCACATCGAGAATGTAGACCTTAGTCTGATCTTATTGCAAAACTGATTCAAAAAGCTCTCTTGATATTCAAAATTTGAAATTTTGATTTATATTTTTTAGATTCAGGGGAGTAATCTGTTATGGCCTAATATGTCTGTACCTTGTATATCCCTTTCTTTTCTGCTTGCAAATAAGTCAATTAGCACTTGAGAACTTCTCATTTTCTAAGACCTTGCTAAATACAGCTAAAAGCTCCCATGTAGAGTACTAACTTCTGTTTTCTAATCTCTTCTGCTAGAGCTAGTGGCTTAGTGGACAGGTGGTCTCTGTTATGAGTTATCAAGATTACATTGTGAACATTTATTTCCTCACTACATAACATATATCTCCATTTTCCCAGTCTCTTTTACCAGTATCCTTGTAGGCCCACTGATTCAGCAACAAGGAGACAATTTTACAGGACTTTTAATTCAGTACCACACTTCTAATAAACCCTTGTGTTTATTAAGTTAATGCTACCTGCTGATCAGGTAAATTTTGACAGAAGTGGAGAGGATGTTGGCTCCACACATTGTAGAATAGGTTGTTGGATTCAAAAATAACAAGAATTTCTGTTACTCTGGGATTTGAGATGCAGCTAGCAGATGAAGAGAGAGAGGAGAGAAACACATGGAAAATATTTCATTTGGTGAATAAGTGTTTTATATGACTCTATATGACTTCCACTCATATAACTCTGATTGCAATAAATCACATGGTAAGTTCTAGAACTTTTGGTCAGAAAATATAGTTTAAAAATATATTCCAGACGAAAGAAAACGTGGGTTTTCTAAACAACTGTCTATCTCCCAGTATCTGACTTATTATTTTATCAAATAAATCTATTAATTTTAGTATTTACATTGATTCTACCGCTTGACAATTAACAATTTGGGTAATTATCATTTCTACACAATTTAACCATTTGAATTTGAATATTTAAGAATATCTATTGTATGTTAAATAAAGCTATAAGAACATTATTTGATATTAATCAGGGAAGCTATTTTATTTTTTTGATAGGCTGATGAATGCAGAAGGTGTAGAATAAGAAATTATGGAGGTAAACTTGGACTGGGATTTTGAATGAGAATCATAAAGGAAATATAACATGCTAACACAATAGTTAGCATGATCTTCCACACTCCCCCCAAAAAATAGTTGTCTACTTCATAGAGAACATGAAGAAATGTATGAAGTGAGATGTTGCATGAGAGCTGGGATCAAATAACTAAAGGGCTTGAATGAGGAGATGTGTATTTTTTGCATATTTATATCCACATACTATAAATATATAGCTATAAATTTAAATGCATTAATGTAAATAGATATGTTTGTTTTTAATCTGGATCTATCAAGATGCCCCTCTCCTCAAGGGTATTCTATACAGGATTAGTAGAATCACTCCTTAAAACAAGACAAGCAGGCTGAGGGTACATATTAAGGTTATATATTTGAAATTCTCACTCTATGGGAAAAGATTTTGTGACATTTTCAGACCATTCCAGAGACTTACGACTTCACTAGCATTTTTAATAATGAAACCCTGTGTATATTGAGTACTTGGTAGTTCCTGCTGACATAAGCTTTACCCATTACTATTAATATCCAGATACCAAAATTTCTAAGTAATGTAGGTTTTTTTTTTGTGTGTGTGTCTGTGATACAGAAAGAGTAAGTTTTAAAATGTGACATCTACCCACAATTGAGAAAGTTTTTTTTTTCTTTCTTGTTTTTTGGTTTTGGGTTTTCAGAAGATATCATGGATCCTCCTTTATACTATTCGTATACTCTCCCACACAGCTCATCATTTTATGTAATAGTGTACTCAGATATTTTGATGACAAAGACTGCTCAGAACTTCACACATCTATTCAAATATTTGGCATTAAAATGAAATTAAAACACAAACATAAAGTGTCTATATTATGTCTATAATTGGAAAGTTGATAGATTTCTATCATTCTAGGTAAGCCCAAGATGTATTAGGAAATAGAGAAAATCTGATAACACTGAAGGTAACAGGAGATAATGCTTTCCTCTATGAACAGATTCTTTACCTTCACAAGTTGTTCCTGTTTTTACTCTTTTGCAGTATCAAAGATATGATTTTAATGTACTTAATGATAGAGAACTTGCCTAGCATGCATGAGGCCCTGGTTCAGTCTGCAGCACCACAATAAATAAAGACACAAAAAAAGACAGAAGAATGGAACATTCAGTTCCCTAACTTCTTTCCTTAAGAAATGTAAATGCATCATTTCTACCCATTATTCCAAAAACAACTGATGATTTGAATGTCACTGATGGGTGACATACTATAATTTCTTTAGGCTTTTACTCAACTATTTGGTGCAAAATTATCTCTCCCTTTCAATCTTGTTTTGCATGCTCCTTCTATTCTTTTTCATATGCAGTCGGATTTCTTTGTTGATTATGAGGAACATTTTATTTCTTTGTAGCTTTTGCTTTCAAATTTATATTCATAAATCCATCAAATTCTCAGAAAAAAATCCAAGAACCTCTGGTGAAACACAGTCACAGGGAGGAAAAGTATCTGATTCAAAATCAAGCAGACTACTCCTCTGTCATATATGCTCATAAAATAATTGGGCACAAGAAAACTGGGAGGATAAATTCTAAAAATCTCCATGTTATCATTTTTTGCTGGTTTAAATCCAGAAACTCTCCCTGATAAAGTACTCTTCAAATTATGTTTTAACACGTTGAATATTTTGTATTAAGTGAATTTCTTTATATTTTCTCAAGGTAGAAACAAATTTCCCCTAAAAGTATGCTACCTCCTTTAAAAGGAAGGAAGAGAAAATGACTAGTTATTGTAATTTCAACCCATGTATTTGGACATGATTAAAAAAAAATCAGTCACAGACTATTTGAGGATACTGAGTGATTGTTTTAATTTTTATTTGATAGTGCAATGGTATTGTTGTTATGTTTTTAAAAGAACCAATTAGTAACAGGTAGTAAAATAACTAAGGATAAAATAATATGATGGCTGTAATTACCTTGGAAATAATTTAGGGGCAGGAGGAAATTGGTTTGGTACAGACTAGCAAAGTTGGCCATTGTTAAAGTCTATTAATGCTTTTGATGAATAGAAGGGATTCATTATACTATTCTTTAATTTTTGTCTTGTCTTAATATTTTCATAATTAAAAAAGATATTCACATGAATTAGTGAATGTAATAGAATCTTAGCACTGAAAAAAATGTGTTTTTTTACTCTACCCATACTGCATTCTACCATGTGCCAAATAGACTAATAGTCAATCTGCAGTCTGTCATTGTTATTATAAACTGCCCTTTCCTTGATAACAATGATAATAATATTAATGTTGATAGTAGAAGCAAGCAGCAATCTTGTCTACATTCTTATTTGACAACCATTTCTCTTACAGGAATACCAAGACCTGTAAAAACCTTGCACTATTAATTTCCATCTTATTCTTAATTAACAACATTGCCATCTCACTCAGAAAGAATTTTCTACATAGCAAAACTCAATTACTATGAAATCCTCATCTTTCTTTTTTGTTTTACTCATAGATCAAATTCCTGTGTACTAGTACAGATGTCTGCAGACTATGGGCAAGCAGGAAGAGCATCACCAGAAAACATTGTTAGAACTATAAATTCTCTGGCCTTATTTCAGACCTGCTCTAGGAAAAACCCTGGATGAAGCATCCAGTGTCTCACATTTCTCTTGCTGTGTAAACAAATAACCAAAAATATAGCAAGTTAAAACAATAATTTATTAGCCTACCAGTGGATCAAAATCCAACATGACAAGATTGAGTTTTCTTTTTAGGCTATTACAAAGCTAAAATTAAGGTGTTCAGTGAGCTGAGTTATTGTCTGAAAACTGTAGACAAAAATCTACTTCCAAGCTCATTCTGGTTGTTGAATAAATTTAGTTCCTTGTAGAACTAAAGTCCCATGTTTTGGGGGACTGTTGGACAAAGGATGCTCTCAACTTCAATAAGCAGCCCTCATTCTTTGTCACATGGCCTCTTCCATCTTTAAGCAAGAGGGGTGTACCATGTAATTCTTGTGCTTCTAATTTCTCAGTTCCTATGTCTTTGGCCTCTAGATTCATCCCTCATTCATTCTAATAGCACCCCTCTTTTCATTGTTTAAAAAAAAACGATAAAAGACTTTTTCTCAATGGCCACAAATCTATATGTACATGCTTTCTGCCCTGGAGATGTTTCATCTAATTGGTCATGGGATTCTTTTAAATTGGCATATGAATGCAAATAATGTGAGAGCAAACTGAAAAGTAAAATGTATCTTCTTGAAAAGCAAATTTTACTTCCATATTCTATTAATTTTAGGACCTTACTCAAAATGTAACTAATATTTCATTTTCAAAATAAATGAATCAAGTATATATGCAACTATAATTGCATAATTAATTGCTAAAGTAAACATTACAACCTGTTAAATTTTAGCCTTGTATGTGTATCCCAAATTATTGTAAAATATTATACTTGCTTTGTCAGAGATTCAAATGAGAAAAGAAAGATATTACCATTTGGAATTTTGAGAGAAAGGGAAGTTTGTCATATTCAACATCAGCAATGAATACTTTTCTTTATATACTTTCATGTCACTTTTGCTCACTCTTCATTGACCAAAATAAGCTGCATAATCATGTTTAACTTCAAATGTATCATTGTAGGTTACTAGGGAATATCACAAGTATCAATTCCATAGAGTGTGTATGTGTGTGTGTGTGTGTGTGTAAGAGAAAGTGAGAGTGAAAGAAAACAGAAAAGGAGAGAGAAAGAATTGATAAAGCATACAGTACATCTGTATGTGGGAGAAAGATGAAATCTCTCTGTCAGAAATTCTAAAACTCTCAAGAAAATGTAATTATTTAAAATGTCAAAAGAAAAAAAAATAAGTCTGTAATACTACCAATTAACTGCGGGACAGATTTCATATTCCTCCTTACAAATAATCATTAAACTGAGACGTTTGGACAGTTTGGTTATAGCTGTTTAATTTTATGGGACCAAACCAATAGCATAAATATTGTAAGGCCATTTTTGTCAAATAGCACCTAAAAGTATGTTACTACTAAATTAGTGTATGTTCGTTACTTAATTTTGATGCAAACATTAGTTTTTTTCAACGTAGATGAAATTTAGAAGGCTCTTTGTGTTAATAACATGAAGGGATGAAATATACAGATATAGAACATCTTAGAACAGCCAGATTCTATTTCCATCTCTCTTATTTGATCCAAATTGATGACACAGTGTCTGACACATCACAAACTCTGTGTGATACTCAGGTCAATTTTTTTGCCCTTCTGGGTTCTTCTCTGCTGTGGTTATGAGTCTATCATAAGACTCTGTAAAAGCTATAATAAAAGGAAGAATTGGAGTTTGAGATCAACAGAAGTTCTGAAAGTAGACTGGAACTCTCATAGGTCTATAATCCTTTCATCTTTAATTTTTAAAATGAGAATCTGGCGTGGGGCATATTGAAAGGAAATGAAGGGAATTGTTTTATTGGTAAAAGGGAGAATCGAATCTGGATATTTCTATTAGATAGGCATGAGGCTTGGAAAATCAGTTTAATCACATTCTGCAAATATTAGAGGAAGTATTTGGTTTGACTTGGGAAAGAGTTTAAAGTCAAGTCAGACATTGAGTGAGGAAAAATAAATTCCCTATGTCTATTGAATCCCTGGAAAACCCATAAGTTTTTTATTATTTTATTAATATCTATATTATCCAAAGGTAGTACACCATGGTATTTTTAACACAGCTTTTGAAGTCAAAGCACTGTGCTGAATGAGATAAAAGTGGGGATTGCCATTTATAGATGGCAATGATTTTCTTCCTAGATTCTCAAACTAAAATAGAAGTAAAACACTAATTCATGAATCTCAAGGATGCTGTCAGATTTAACATTTTGGTAGAGTATTTGACAGAATAAGCATGTTTGGAAGAATGTGTATATACACAAAAATATGTATCTTTATTTAAATCAATCTATAAGCCTGTATATTTATCTATGTCTATTATCTATCTATCTATCTATCTATCTATCTATCTATCTATCTATCTATCTATCTTTTTGCCCCAGTCTTTCCAAATTGTGAGTTTGTTATTGTTATAATTTATTTATTTGTTTTCTTAGAACCAAGTATGGTACTAATATACATTTAAAATTTTTTGTTGGGTTGACTTAAACCTATCCTGAGGATTCCAGTAAATAGTCTATTTATTTGTTAGAAGCATGACAGCAAGTGTCCTATGAATCTTAATCCATTCCTTTTTCCCACTTTGGAAAAATAACAGTGCATTTTAGGATTAGGAAGAGGCATGGCATCCAGAAAGTTACTGGAATTTATAACTGCCCTCTATATTCTGGAACTATCTTGGGACCTGCTTCTCTCTGATGTAATTTGTGAAACAAAGAGAAGGGAAGTTTGAAGAGATCCTTTGGGAGGAGGTAAGAATGGATTTTGAAGCGATTCTATGCCAGAAAATAAAAGACAAAGACAAAAACAAAATAAAACAACATCTACAGAGAGTGGATATGAATATATAAATCATGGCCAGTATTCTGCTAGGACTCTGAGGAATATATCAAATGCTAAGAAATCAGAGAAGGGAATATCGTTCATTCCTTTTTTCCAAAGTAAATAAAAGGGAAGCCAGGTAAGACACAGAAGTCCATTTATGCAAGATTTTAATGACTTGGAATTTATAAGTGAATCAGGATTTGTTAGATCCATTTTACCTGGACCAGATTTGGGACTTTCCCTAGGTTGCCAGGCAGCAGCTTTTTCTGTCCCAATGTGTGTATAATAATAGAGGAATTATACAAGCACTGCATGAAGAATTACCAGGAACTTAATGCAATCAATAATAAAAGGTGCAGGTTATTTTCTTTCTGATATGATTTAGTTTCTTTTCTCTAACCTTACAAATACAACAACAGAAACTGATCACATTTGCAACTACTACAACATTGTCAGAATTAGTTACTACGCAGTAAAATCTTATTATAATCCGCTTAGCAGATTCTAAAAGTTTCATGATTTTGTTTAAAAGAAAATATAAAAAATTAAAAAAAAAATAATGAATTCACAAAAAGATGTCCAATCTTAGATTATACTAAATACTAAATTATTTTAAATACCATTTTTTCAAAGGGATTATAGGTTGCTCTGAATTTATTCATTTCTGTTCTCACAAATTTGACTATCTTTAAATTAATTTTCATAGTAAAGTTTATTTTCATGTTTATTAATAAAGTATCCTATATCAGACATTCCTAAAGAAAAAGAGAGTCTTTAAAATTTTAAAAATCTATAATTTGTCATTAAAAATTTGATTTTATCATATTCTAATACTAATAAAACACATTTGTCCTGTTTCATAGCTCAGATAGCTATCTCCTTAACATTCTTTGAGAGACAATGGCTTCTTTCTTTATTGGGTATACCTAAGGCATTTTACAAATATAAACTACTTAACTTGCATATAGAAATCTGCTTGCAATAAAAACACTAATAATTATACTAGCACATTATTGGATTATATTACTGGATCCTAATATTTATGTTTCTTTTAACTGAGATGCAATGAAAGCATCATATCTTGAATGCATTTAGAGACAGACAATGTATAAATCATGCATGTTTAGTGAGATGATTTACAGGTATAGAGTGTCCTTTGATACCTTTTTAAGTCTATTACCTGTGCTTTGGGCAGATATTTATCCCTGATAACCAACCAGAAGGAAAAACACAATGGTGCAGAACAAACATCTACATTTTATCCATTTCCCCTTTTTAATAGATGAAAATTACTTGTTCTGAAATATTGGCCTTTAGCTTTCCATAATAATCTCAGACCCCGAATGTCTGTGGAGGATAGAGGGGTGAACAAGTAAGGTGAAGGAATGAAAAATAGCATGACATGTTCAGACAATTTATTTCTTAAAAAATGAGGCAGAAAAACAAGTAAGATAGTTATATATTATTTTATGTGTTGTTTTTATTTATTTTGCAAAATAATTCTCACTGTACATTGTGGTCATGGTATGATTATTATAGAAATTTACACAAACAGATAAGAAATTGGTAGGACAAACTAAATATCTATCATATTTTATTCTTATAAAGATTATTCCTACATAAATGCAGTTATTATCAATTCTAGTCTCCTGTCACTATCCTTGCTCTTTCATTTATTTTCATTAAAAAAATATTTTCCTTTGGCCATTGAGGATGCTTCTATGGACACCTTTGTAAGGTAGGACTTTCATATTGTTTTGTTACAATTTTGTAACCTTGTCTAAATTATGCATGAAATTCAATGTTTGTCATGATATTCTATCTTTTAAACTATTTAGCAGATGCTTAACTGTTACTTTGATATTTTCTCTATAACCAAATTGAAATATAGGAAAAATAAAGGAACAAGTTATTGAGGTATAAATTAGGGTTCTTCAAAGAAGTAGAACCTATGGGACATACGTGTGTTTATGTGTGTGTGTACATTTGTATATGTGTGTGTATACATATTATGTCTGTGTGCATGTGTGTGTGCATATATGTATTTAAGAGAATCAGATCATGCAATTGTGGAGGCTTAATGAGTTCAACAGGGGATGCTATGAGTCTCAAGAAACAGTTGTAGTTCCAGTTTAATTGCAGTTGCTGAAGAGCCAGGAAAAGCTGAGGTTTTAGCCAAAGCCTGAAGGAAGTCTATTAGAGAATTCTCTTTTGCTGGATATTTGGGAGTGGGAGTCAGGGAGAGAAAGGTCACCTTTCTGTTCTATTCATGCTCTTGATTGGATGAAGTATACCCACATTATGGAGGATAATCTGCTTTGCTCAAAATCTACCTATTTTAAATCCATCTCACATAAATATCCAGAACAATGTTTAATTATAAGTTGGTACATAAAATTAATTATTATGGTATGGTGGGGGATGTCTATAACCTTAGGGACTGGGAAGGCTGAGGCAGGTGGATTCAAAGTTCAAGCCCAGTCTCAGCAACTTAGCAGGATTCTATTTCAAAATAAAAAAGATTGGGGATGCAGCTCAGCAGTAGAGCACATCTGTACTTAATCTGTATAACACACACACACACACACACACACACACACACACAATATACAAAAAGCATAAACCTAGTCATAATAAGGCCAAGGCCAAAAGGTTTCAAACAGATACTGCAGTAGAACCAATAAAACATTATGAAATGATATTTCTGAATTTCACAAATTTCTTGGGAAAACTGAAGAATTTTTGAGTGCAGAATTTTGTTGGAAAATGCCAATTTCTCTATATGATTCATATAACAAAATATCATGTAGTACATCTGAATATGTGAAACAGCCCCTAATACTATCTTTCTTTATGATATTTGTGTTTCAATCTATGAAAAATTATTGCAATACTTCCTGTTGAATTAATAGGCTAGTGAGAGTTGAAGTCTGTTTCATCATGCCATGATTCAGACATCTGAGAAATGCTGCATGATGTCAGTGGCTCAGAGAAGATAAACTATGGTACGAACATATATTGGGGAAATCAGTCTGGCACCAGAAAATTTGAATGAATCATTGATAGAGGTGATTATGAGGCAATTTCCTTCCAAAGTAATGAAAAAAATTCAGTGGTTGATGCCAGCCAAAACCATCTTATTTAGAGATAAAATAAATATCTTTCTCATATAATGTCCTCCATTGGTATGAGTCCAACTTCATAAGTTAATTTGTTTAGGGACTTTCATGGTAGATCCATGATTTTCTCCAACACATCAATAACAACAATAACAGGCACTGATGAAGTTTCTTGATGATAAAGATGAAAGTTTCCAAAATGATCTATTGTTGATTTATATATCTGGAGCCGATAATTTAATAGGAAATCTAAAAGTGTCTAGATTAAATTCATTGTTATAAGGCCAATCTAAAGTCAAAATTAAGGTCAGTTCTAGAAATATAGTTTTAAGATAGCATACCTGGATTTTATTGACACTAAAGTGTTTGGAATATTATATTCATTACACAAGGAATAATATACCAGTCAATTTGTCTTAAGTAATAGAGAAAAGGTTTTTTTTTTTGATAAATAAGTTATTAGCAGATGACACATAACTTAAAGACCAGAAAATTAAGTACAGCAGATTATCTCGGATGCATAGAGTCTCTCATCACAGTACTTATAACACATTTTCCTTTATCAATAATAACAAAGACATTCTGTTTTTTCTGCTCATAGATAATTGACCAAATCTTCAAAGTTCTTGTTTCAAGTACTTTGCAACAGCATAGGTAAGGTGTCCACCCATGGTCCCATCAGCTGTGATCATTTGAATGAATTCAGTAGGCCCAGATATAGTCCCAGGCACATTCTTTTCCGAGAGAGTGTGGCTGAGGACAGAAGAACCTGGAGGGTGTCACTGGGTTTTAGTATTATCCCAAGACAAAGTGCTGGAAAATACACATTTTATCCTTCCAAAAACCATACAAGCAATTTTCAATAATCTGTGGATTGCATTCAAAGCATATATCCTGATGAACTGATAATTCTATTTAAAAATTGATTATCATTATGTTAAATTTGTCTTTTTCATGAAGATAAAAAGTTTTGCTGAATTCTCATAGATAGAGCTCATGTTTAAAGAATGCACAGAATTAAATTTCATACAAAATTTATAGTCATTTGTTTCCAGAGTTGGAGGATCAGTCTTTCCTAATTCATTAAAAACCATCCGAAATCTTTATTTCCACACATATTGGAAGCTTTTTGCTCAGTAATTGCATACCAGAACTTGAGATTGGCATTCATATCACATGGAAACAGTATTGCATCTTAAATCACATTCTTTCTTCAGGTGACATCTTATAACATTGAATGATGGCATAATTTTCCTATCAGGGTTTCTTCAGTCTTAGGACTCTGACTTTTTCCTCCTGGTTTAAATGACACAATTACAGCAAGGACAAATTTAGTGATTTGCTCTTTTGGTAACATCTTCTCTAAATAAGAACATCTGTTTTACAGTCACTTCCTGTTTATAGGGTAAGCTATTGTAGTTAAATTTCAAAATGTCAAACTCAATCAAAAATACTGATCTGTTTCATCGTGCAAATGAAATGGCTAATGTGTATAAGGACTCTGTATAATCTCATGGCAAAAATGCTCTGCAGGGAATAGAGAGGACTGTTTTCTATTCCCAGTTCTCTCATGAATTATTGGTCTTGTCTACAAAAGGATAAAAAGTTATTCCAAGGACAAACCAGCTAATGAACATAGGGAAGAACCTAGAGGATGAATGAGCGAATCCGGTTGCTCGGACAAAGTGTGTATGCTCTCCATGAAGGTTATCCCAGTCTCATACTGTGAACGTGAGAGGATTCCCTACTATGTCTTTAGGTGTGCATGACATGTATGACATTAGCTTTAACATAAACAGGAATAGGCTCAATAGCATAGAACAGAAGCAGTGATGTCTCAGTGGATTGTTCTTGACAGGTATAGGGATCAGCTTGAGGGTATCTGAGTACAGGTGGGCAAAATAATGTTGGAGGCAAACAAAATACAGGGGAATACTGAAGAAAATACCCGTAAGTTCGCTCTGAGGCTTTAAAAATGTCTCTTAAAATTTTCAGCAGTAGGCACCTAGATTCATATGAATTGATGTCCTTTTCCCTTTGTGCTTGTTCATAATGAATTATTCTACAAGGTTTTTTTTTTTTGATAGTTGGACTAGGGCAATTTAATCATCTGTGTTTTAGTTATTTGGCAGCTTAATTCCAGATGACCCAAAATGACAGTTGGCCCAGGGTGAACAAATATCACTGCCAGATGTGTAGTCATACCCACATGTGTGCATTATATCCAGCTAGCAGCATGTGTAAATCTTGCTTGAGAACAGCTGTGAACTGCCAAAACATATAAATTTTGAGTGAAATTTGCCTCGAATGGTTACTTAGAAGTATGAATAAGATCGCTATATGTCTAAGGGTTTTAAGAAGTAGAGATTTAGGGTAGAAAAGTAAAATAGAATAAAATAAACAAAAAGAAAACATAACAATAACAAACATACAAGCAAACACAAGCAGAAACTAAAGAAAGCTTTTTCAAATTTATTTCACAAGTAGAAAATAAGGAAATAATCACTTTCTGTCTCTGTCCATTGGCTTTTCCTCATTCCTATGCAGTTGCTATTGAGGATAATTGAGATTTAAAGATGATATGAAACTTGGCATAAAGGACATTAGACTTAAAATTACTAGAATTTTTGATAATCACTGTTCATGGTACAGTCACCAATATGTCAATAACATCAAATTTTGCAGGAAGCATTCATTTTTACTCTACATTCTCCCATATTTAACTCTTCAACAGACAGGAGTCCCTGATAATAAAGTATAATTGCTTTATACCATCATAGCAAAGAACAGACCAGGCAATTGTGTTCAACTGACTGTATTGATATCCTTTTCCCTTTACCTTCCCCTTAAAGTCAAGTGCACAGGGGAAAATTGTCTAGAATAATTGAAGGGGGTTATTTTTTTAATGTTTTTTTTTTGTTGTTGTTGTTGTATATAAGCATAACACAAGGTTTTCTGTTATCTGCTGGCAGAGGGAAGAGTACAAGTATACCACCAGTCACTGAACTTCATGTGACATTTTGGGCCTTCTGGGAACAGCTCTCCCTGTTTCCCTTATTTATTGCCTTTACTCTATCCCTATTCCCTTATAGAAATAGGGATCTCCAACATGCCCCAGATAAGAGATCATAACCCATGTCACAGGATTTCCCTCATATTCTGCTGCAACATTATGCCAAGAAACAGAAGATACCCATATGCAAGTTCCAGGAGCTTTGCAGACTCTGATGTACAACAAGAATAGAAGGAATCATACTTTCTGCTCCTCAGAGTAGGCAAGTAGGAATTTGGTGGTTGGGGGCAGCAGTTACTGTGCAAGGAATGGAGTCGGGCATTGCTTATCAAACCTTTTAGTGCATACAAAACACTTGGAGATGCTTATAAAACAGATTTTAACGTAGTCTGGGTAGAGGCTGAGATTCTATTTTTAGAAATGATCCCAATTAATGAAAATGTTGCTGATCCCCCGAATAAAATGGACAAGGACCCAGCAGTTCCATATTCATAGTTGGGATGTTGGAGGCACTCTGGTTACATAATCATTATATATATTGAACACAATTGCCTGGTCTGTTCTTTGCTATGATGGTATAAAGCAATACAGTTACATATATATATATATATATANNNNTATATATGTAACTGTTTAGCATTTTTGAGGGGGTCAGGGATTGAATCCAGGGGCACTTGGCCATTGAGCCACATCCCCAGCCTTATTTTGTATTTTAGAGGCAGGGTGTCACTGAGTTGCTTAGTGCCTTGCCTTTGCTGAGGCTGGCTTTGAACTGGAGATCCTCTTGTCTCAGCCTCAAGCTGCTGCGATTACAGACGTGTGTCTGGCATTAGATCTTTTCATTGTATGATTTAAGGCCACAATTATTTAGTTTATTACATTTTAAATCCAGTTTTTTTAAGAGTTAATATAACAAAAGGAGGACAACAAAATTTGCATTAGCAGATTTCAGCCCTATTAAGCTGAGTGTCACATTTTTTATAAAAATATGTTGTAATACCCCATTTCCAATGATGAAATAAATGTCATAGAAAATATAGACATATAATTTTAAAAATACTAATATTTTAGTATAATTATAATACAAATAAAAAATAAAAAAATAATTTATTATGACATGATAAAAATTTGACATGTAATTTTATAGGCATGTTTATATAATCAGACATAATCAAGGAGTCGAAAGCTTACACTTGTTTGAAAACTTATCCAGATTAAGACTGTGTGTTTTATTAAAAAGATAAACAGCAACATTTCTACTGATAATTTAATGTTTCCAAAAGGATACAATCTTTCTTCTATTTGCTTGGTATTTGCATTCCTGGAAAATTCAGAGTATATAAAACCTATGCCAAAAAATAGTTTGCATTTCCATTATAAAACAAAGTCAGCTTCTTGGCTCAGATACTTATAATCTTCTGAATGTGTTAATGGCCTGTAGAACTTGCAACTGAAAATGTATTCTGAGGATTAGCAAAGGTGTGACCTGAGAGTTGATTATAACTTGGAATTAAACAAGATATTCAGGTAATGTTCGAAAAATACTATCTTAAGATATTTTAGGCATTCAAAAACCAAACCAGACAAAAAAAAAATGATTCTTTGTTACAAGGGTACTGTCATGGCAATTCAAGAAATCTGCTCTCCCTAGTTGTTCACTTGAGGCTAGACAACTCATACACCATTGTTCTAAGAACTGAAAACATACATTAGGCTGCTGTGTCTCCTTTTTTGAAAACATATTAAACCTGGATGTAAAGAGAATTCTCAGAATCCTAACATCTGTTGATGAGTTATCCAAGTTTTTATTTTTCTTTATGGGACATTATGATAATATGCATCTCTTAATGCCATTTTGGGTAGGATATTGGATATTAAAGTTAATGAGATAAAATACAAATCCTAGAAAATGTATGGATGACTGAACATGAGATTATTTATTTGATTATAAAACATAAATAGTTATAAAATTATAAAGATAAACAAAATGTAAATTACTATGTTCATTATCTTTTTGTGACTATGACCAAAGTAGAAGAAATAAACAACTTGGAAGAGGAAAGGCTTATTTTGGTTTCAGAGGTTTTGGTTTGCCATTGGCTGGCTCCATTGCTTTGGGCCTGAGGTAAAGAAGAATATAATGGTGGAAGGGCATGGCAGAGAAAAATTTCTTAGCTCATGACAGCTAGGAAGCAGGGAGAGGGAAGTACCAGGGACAAGATATAGTCCAAAGGTCATGAGCCCAGTAAAACCGTTTCTTCACCATGACCCACCTGCCTAGAGTTTCCACCTCCTCACAGTGGACCATTCAAATTATTAATCAATTAAATTCATTAATCCATGATGAATTTTAAGTCCTTATGAATCATCCAATCATTTGCCAAAAGCCTACCTCTGGGTATTGCTGCATTGGGACAGTCTTCAACATATGACCTTTTGGGGACATTTGAGATCCAATATAACAAGTGTGTCATAGTTACTTTTTCTCACAGATCGTTATCAAGTTATTAAAATATTATTCCATAATATTTTAAAGGCAAAAATTGCTAATTAAATTGCTAATTAGTCTGATTAGTTTATGCAGTAAAACTTTTTTTTTAAAAAGCAATTCAAAGTCTTAAAATATAAAGCAAGAGGTCAACCTCAGTTTGATGGTGGACATACAATGCCTACAGAAACAAGAATTTAAAGGCAGGAATTTTAAATGAGAGTATTAAATAAGATTAAAGTAGAAACATACTGTTTTAGTGTCACAGTACAAGTTTGAAATTGCAGGCTAAAAAACACAGTGCTTTTTGGCTCTTTTAATATTTTTCATGCTAGAATGTGGGCCTAGGGAATCTCAAATAATCCAGAGTTATAATTTAAGTAATACATCATTGTGTTTGTTTAAATACTTCTGATTTTGTTTATTGTGTCAGCAACTAATTCTTTTTTTAAAACTGAGTGAGATAATACTTTGAAAAACCTTTTATTCTGTGCCACTATGAACTTGGCAATTCCGTAAACTACATAATGCAGTTACTTTTGTACATTTAATTTGAGAAATATATGGTGAAAAACATGTGCTAACTTGGTGGTTATATGTCTGTTATTGAAATATGCAAATATATTAATAGTATCTTAGTTTATGCTTAAATTACCAGAAAAGATACTAATATATAATCATATATATATGAAAACCATATAATTTCAGTACCCCTTTTAAATGGATCATACAGTCATATTCAGTAAAACTTAATCAGTGGAAGCCAAGACACCCCCATGCTCCTTAGAATTCTAGCATTTTGAAGAGAAAAACCAATTTATGGAAACTTTATAAAGACTTTTTTTCTAGTCATTATGAATAATATGCAAAAATTTTATTTTTTGTCATCATTACATAAGGATAAGTCTAAGTAAATTATAAGCTTGACATATTCCATATTTCAGAAGTCATATAATACAAGTCCTGCCCTTTGTAATAACTTGGCTTAATTTGGAAGACATTATGCTAATTGACTTAAGCTGGAAAAGAAAAATAATGTATGACTTCACTAATATGGAAAACTTAAAAAATGAAACACATAGAAGCAGGTAACAAAATGGAATTTATCAGGGTGGGGAAGTGGACATATTAGTATGTATGGACATATTAGTCAAACATTCACAAAGTTATAGTAATATGGGATGTGTAAACCTAGAGATATAATATAGGACCTGATGACTATACCTAAAGACACTTCTTATGTGCTGGAAATTTAAAAGTATATTGCTAGGTTTTTTTATAGTTATTAATTGGATATAGATATATAATTTTATTCTTACAAGATCATTTTTTATTCTGTTGCACACTTTTAAGAGTTGTAGATAGAAGTCTGTGTATACAATGGGTCAAAGACATATTAGCTTCCCTACCTTTCTGGTTAGGAAAAGGTCCTTTTTTATAACAACAAAAATTAGACATTAATATTATGAATATTTTGGCCTCTCTGTTTAGTCATCCACATAATTATGATATCTCTTTCCTCTCGATGATGCCTACCATTTTCAAAATCATGAGATCTCTTTCCTCTGGATGATTCCTACCATTTTCAAAGCATCTTTCATCTTTAATTCAAATGTTCTGATACTGTGCTTGTAAATTCATACAGATTACCAATAGTTTTCCACCACAATTGTTACCTGCAGTGGTTTATTCTCTTTCTGAATGTTCTTCTCATCTTTCAATAAACTAAGATCCTCAAAGAGTTTGTCTGTATGATACTAACTCATAAATTAAAGAAATGGAGTTCTTTTAGCTTCATAATTTTTTTCTTATATCTGCAAAGTTCAATCCATAGTAGAATCATCTTTCATTTAAAGGAAACTCTGGTTAATGATTTTGAGGACTCCAATACTTGTTGAACTTTAAAAATCCCCTTTCTCAACTTTATCTTCACATACCTCTTAGGTGAAAGATGTTATTTTGGGGATTTTTTCTTTTATTACTTTAGCTTCTGTGCTTATTTTTTTAAAGAAATGTAAAGTGTCAAAAACCATGCAACTATTTTGCTGGGTGTGGTGGTGCAGGCCTATAATCCCAGCAGCTTGGAGGCTGAGACAGGAGGATTGAGAGTTCAAAGCCAGGCACAGAAAAAGCAAGGTGCTAAGCAACTCAGAGAGACCCTGTCTCTAAATAAAATACAAAATCTGGCTGAAGCTGTGGCTCAGTGATCGAGTGCCCCTGAGTTCAGTCACCGCTGGCCCCCAAAACAAAACAAAACAAGAATAACAACAACAACAAAAACCCCATTTGATTCAAATGTATGATATGTCAAGATCATCGTACTGTCATGTGTAACTAATTAAAACAAATTTTAAAAAAAAGGAAACTATGGGACTTCCTTAATTGACTGGTATCATAATTTGTGGTTGAAATATTTGAATTGCATTTCCTGTTTATCTTGTAAGTGATGGATCTGCACACTAGACTTATATGTCTTATTTTCCAGTTTATTTTGAACATTTTGTAAAATAAATCTATTGCTATTCTTTTAGAGTATTTTAAATTATATTAACTGAAAATAGTACTGATCAACCTAAACACAAAAGGTGCTTTATTTCAAAAGGCTATATTCTAATATACCTAGGTGATAATTCTATTTTCTTATGAAGCTATAATACAAAAGTGTTTCATTCAGAAAAATCAAATATCTGGGCAGAACAGTACAATGCATCAGTAGAATATCTATACCATGCTAAGACTCAATAAAGATTCATGATAAATAAAATGCATTTCCCTTTCACTTTCCATCACTTTTTTCTTTGTACATGTAGAATATCAAAGGCATTTGTGAAATCGCTGATGTTTTTGACTTACAAATGTACCATGCCTATAAGTGGGAAGGTGAAGATGTTCCTTCCATTATGCATTCACTATTTATGTGGAAGTAACGTGACCAAGAAACGAACTGGAACTTAGGTTTGATCTGAAAGAAGAGAGTTTCTCCAAGTGCCATTTCCATTAAAATTTAATTCTAACAATGAAAAGGAAACAAATATACAAGTTAATATTTTTACAAAATATAAATACATGTGATTACATGTAAGTGAAAGTTGGTGGCAAAGATAGAAACTACTTTAAAAAAATGAGCAGAATTGGTGTAAGTTTTCAGAGAAGGTGGACATATAAGTAGTATAGAGCATCAATTTTATTTAAGCAAAAGGACAGCAATAATTCAGTATTCTTTTTAGTCCATTAATTGTCCTAGTTCTATAAAACTTCTTATTTTCTTTTTTTCCCCCTTTTTTGGGGGGAGGGCAGTCCCAGTGACTGAACCCATGGGTACTTTACCACTAAGCCACATCCCCTCTCCTTTTTATGTTTTTATTTTTGAGACAGTGTTCCACTAAGTTGCTTAGGACCTCACTAAATTGCTGAGGTTGGCCTCAAACTTGTGATCCTCCTGTCTGAGCCTCTCAAATCACTGGGATTATAAGTGTGCACCACCACACCTGGAATTTATAATATTTTCTGTTGTTATATTCTGTTAAATACCACATGGAAAAATGTTGATTATAAACTTCAATATAAAGATTATGAATTTTACCTAAGTATATCAATTACTATATATTTTATATAAATTAACTTGAAGGAGAATGATACAAAACTACCTATTGGAAGAGCCAGAAAATAAATCATATGAAAATATACAATTTTTGGTCAGATTTACAGATGTAGACACATCATGGTTTTATGCAAAGACAAAAATAAAAGAAAAACCAGGAAAATTTTTAAAAATGCAGAAAAAGAAATGGTACCTGTCCCTTGTGTACATTGTTAGAGGCTTCTAAATATATATACAATCAATCTGATGGGAAATGATGGTACCCTGTTTTTAATTAAATAAGATCAACTTTATTTTTTTTCACTTGTCTGTATGTAGGTAGTTCACCATCTGTCAAATGTCTTAAAGGAAACATGAATATGGAATATGTGCAGGATGTGAGTCCTCCCTATTTACAAAACAAATTGACAGATTGCATTTGGCTTATTCTGGGAAACCCAAATAAATATGTTTCTTTAAAATTTCATTGATTCTATGTTAATTAACTAAAACAGAACAGTATTAAAAACATAAAAGATGAAGCTAAACAAATATTAAATCTGGAAAACCTTAGGTGGTGAGTTTTTAAAGTGAATTTAATTGCACATTTCATAAATATTTTTGTCTCCAAAATTATGTCACTCTTGGAGAAATTCAAATTAAAAGGAGTTGTTTTATACATATATTATCCAAAGGTTGTGGGGGGGAAACTTGATTAATGCCAGAAATGTTGGCTTTTTTTGTTTGTTTCAAGATTTAATGCTCTCTCTAACATAATTGGACCAGAAAATTAAGTGCTTGGAATCCAACAAAGGTTTGAATAAATTGTGTAAATTGTTGACTCTTTTGTTAAAAATTAAGACCTCAGGAGATGGGAAAATGGCAGATTAAAGGAAGGTTGTACTCTCCAGCTGCTCCTTAGCTCAAGATTTAAGCAGTGGGAAGAGTTCCTCAATAAGATGGGTGACTAAGGGAATTTACTGAACTTCAACTTTGGACAGTAAAATAACCATAGAGACAATGAAAGTCAGAAACTTTGAGCATAATATAAAAAATTATGTGTTAAACATGTGCCAGCTTAGCTGGCAAATGTGTTAGCTCTGCAAGCCAACTGTAGAGAAGAGGGGGAGCACAGGCAAAGAAGAAAGTGCAGCAAATGAAACTGCTTTGGTGGAACCTGTGGAATAGATAAGGAAGCTGATCTAACTGACCCCGAGATGGTAGAGGAAGTTGTTGAGTGAAAAGTGACCCAAACACTCAACCATCAGCCAGAGAGTTCAGTGGAAACCATCTTTCTGTGGCCATGAAACAATGGGAAGAGGTGGGAGATCTGAGAGCTCATCAAGGAAGTTCCCAGCCTGCTCCAACCATCACCTATTATGGGATCCAGAGCATGCCTGATCCAACATGACTGAAACAGGTATAAAGAGGACTGTGAGTAAGGTGATCCAGGTTGGGGGTACTGAGGGAAGAAGCCCCCTTTGTTGCGGGTATCCCGAATGAGCAACTGGGAGGACACTAGGAACTGGTAAGATAGGTACATATGCATTCCACATCTGATTGTGGGTAATTCACATCCACAGGGTTGGAATATATGAGACCTGTAAAGGTTTAGACCCCTTCCCCCAAGATTGGAATATTTAGGAAGTCCTTGAGACTCAGATGTTCAGCATAGACTGGCATCTGCCCAGCAACAGGAGGAGTGGATCTAATCTCAAATACCCTCTGACAGTGTTCCATGGGGCAGTCAGAAGTAAACCCCAGGTGCTGGAACTTCCAATTTAGAGATCTGCCTTAGCCCTACTCTGGATGTACATCTTTTATCAGTACTACCCAGCCTATTCTATCCTACATTGTGAGGTAGAAAGCTGAGAGCAACTACAACCAACTTTGACTCCAGGCCACAAGGGCCATCAGCTTTGGGAGAACTACAAAGAAGCTGGATTTCACAAACCCTAGACCTTGATCCAAGTGTTACAGATCCACGAATTAAAGATGAAGTATGGCACAGCAGCATAAAAAATGAATCATCATCCTTGTCAACAGTTTTGACCACGTCAGGAAAACCAAATACTTTATTTTTCTTTAAGAAAATGTTTTATTTCCCTTTTTTTGTTTTAATTCCATTTATTTTTATTTTATATTTTCTTCCAGTCTGTGATTATGTGTCTGTGTTTGTGCCTATTCTTGCTGCATATGAATATATGTATATACACATATATATTCACATACATATACATATAATTTTTCTTGCATTTTAATTTCTTTTTTCTTCAACTATTTTTTTATTTAGCCAAATTTTGACTAGTGGGGTAAATTTTTGCATTGGTTTGATTTGTTTTTTGTTTATTTATTATTTTTCAAAATTCATATTTTGGTGTTTGTTCCTCTTACTATAAACTTTTTCACTATCTTAATTCACACATAGATGAAATTTTCTATTCCATCTTTCTCTCTTTCTTTCAATCTATTACTTTTTGTTATTTTGTACTCTTCCTACTTTATAGCCACCATTTGCCACCTCTCTCTTATTTATGCTCTGTTCACTTTTTTAGATATTTTAAATTTTCTCTTATATTCCTACCCTATTTTATCTTCACTTAAGAAACTATAATCTTACTATAATAGAATTACATAGTTTATAGAACTCCTGCCCCATTCTTCTTGTTGTGATTATTAATGGAGTGGACGATGTAGTTGTCACCCGCTATTTAATGTTTGATCTAGTTCATGATTCTCTACTATTGGTGTTGGTGTTGTATGCTGACCTCACCAATCCTCTTCAGGTAGTAGTGTTACAGATGCCAAAGTAGACACAAGACATGTATTTTAAAACTAAACATTGATTTCTAACATCATTGCTATTCCCTTCCCTATTATTTTCCAAGAGGGACTGACAAGTGAGTGGGAAACTACAAGCTCACAGGGTAGAGATCCTGAAGCTGAGCACCCTCATAATTAAGCCAAGTAATAGCAAACCTCACTCCACACACAAACTTTTAGCCCCACTAAAGCTCCAGCAATACTTCAACACAACAAAACATTAAACAGGCTTCAAGGAGGAACAACTACATGGTTATCTCAGGTCCCACTCTTGTACATCTACTTGTACAGCAAAAACCATAAAGACCCTAGAACAAGCAAAACAAAACAAAAAGATACTAAAGGATACACATGTTATAAGAAAGAAAAAAAAAAAAAGGAAGAGAAAGTATCTCAACGGATGTGAAAAGCCCAGGACATCTGAAAATACAAGGAAATAGGCCAAGTTTCCTCACAAAATTCACAATCCTCCAACAAGGAGTATCACAGATATGTAAGAGGATGAAATTCTAGAGAAAGATTGTAAAACACTAAATATTAAAATGCTCAGTGAACTAAAGAAATATCTAAGGAACTAATTAAGAGAGCAAATACAAAAGGTGTAAGACCATTTCCTTCAAGAAATAGAGTTACAGAAAAGAAACCAATCAGAACTATTGTAAATGAAAGGCACAATGGATCAAATTAAAAATTCATTGAAAAATACCACCGGCAGAATAGACAATATAGAAAATAGAACTTTAGACCTAAACTGGAGATAAGTATCCACATGTAGGGGAAATATAGAACTCCAAATAGATAAGATCAAAAAAGAATCTCAGCAACACATATTATAATCAAAATGCCTAACAGAAAATTAGGAAAGAATATTAAAAACTACAAGAGAAAAATGTCTGGTCACATTTAGAGGTAAACTAATAAGGCTCACTGCTGACTTCATAAACCAGACCCTGAAATCAAGGAGTCTTGGTATGAGATATTCCAAGCCTTAAAAGAAAACAATTGCCAGCCAAGATTGCTAAATACGGCAAAGCCCATCTTTCAGAACAAATGAAGAAATAAAACCATTCCATGATAAGGATAAATAAAAAGAATTCATGAACACTAATCCAACATTGTAAAAGATACTAAAGACATACTACACACAGAGGAACTCAGACACAAACTCCAAAGTCTCCACATGGATGATGTTCACTAGAAGAGCAACTAACCAAATGAAAATCAGGACTCAATTAAATACAGCAAACAAATCAAAATGGCAGGAAATAGCAAACTTATGTTCATAAACATACAGAATATAAATGGTCTCTATTCCCCAATTAAGGGATATAGATTGGCAGAATGGATTTTTAAAAAAAATCAACCTATATGCTATTTGAAAGAGATTCATCTCATAGGCATACACATTCTTGGGCTATAAATAAAGGAATAGAAAAAAATATTACATGCAAATAGAGTCAAACACAGGAATGAATAGCTATTCTCGTATTTGACAAAGCAGATTGCAAGGAAAAATTAATCAGAAAAGACAAAGAAGGTCACTGCATACTGGTAAAGGAAGCAATTAAGAATATATAAAGATAGTAATATCAATAAATATATTTCTTTTATTTAAATAAAAAATATTTCTGACCTAAATAATGCAATAAATCAAATGGACTGAATAGACATATATTGAATATTTCACCCTAAAACAGGTGAATCCACTTTCTTCTCAGCAGCTCATAGGACATTTAAAAAAAACATACTTTATATACAGTTATGAAAAATTGTGCTATAATTTGGTAATAATGAGTGTTATGCATTCCACTATTGTCATGTGTGTAATAAATAAATAAATAAATAAAAATCCCCCCCAAAGATCATATTCTAAATCACAATGTAATTTTTAGCAAATTTAAAAAACTATATAACCCCATGCATCCTTTTATATCATAATGAAATGAAACTAGAAATCTATAGCAAGAAAAATAATAGGAATCACAGAAACAGATGGAGAGTGAACAATACTTTTAAAAACGAGGAATGTATCATAGAAGACATGATAGAAAAAAACCAAGAAAGTCTTAGAAACAAAAGAGAACTTACAACATATCAAGATTCCTGAGAGTATGAAGGGAATTCTAACAGGAAATGTCATGGCATTGAGTGCCTACATTAAGAAAACAAAAATTTTCCACATAATCTACTACTATACCTTAAGTCCTGAGAAAAGGATGAACAAATGTATTTTAAAATCAGTAGAAGTGCCTTATATAAGTACAACTTTTAATATAACAACCTGGTTATTTGGGATAATAGGCTGTCACCTATAAGACAAAGATGTAAGGCTGACTTCCAGTACATATACTGACCCCATTTCATAATTTTGTTGCTCAGTTTATTATTAAAGGCAGAGGTTGAGTCACACCATTGGTGGGAGCTGAACCTACCCTTTTAGTTTCAACAACAACATTGACTTTGGCAATCCTCACATGCTTGGTAGGTGGCTCTTTCTAATTTTCCTGGCCAAGTAGACAATCTTTATCTTCATAATAATTTTTTTCAGTTTGCTATTATAACCTTATCTGTTTTCTCGAAAGACATATGCATCTAGCAGATAGTTGAGGCAGTCACAGAAGGCTCTAGTTCAGGTGAGGTTGGTTACTATAGCCTTGTTCATGCTAAAGTGTTGCAGACTCTCTACACACAATGAGCAGAGCTTCAAGCTCTTCTTCCTGACTTACTTCATTGTGCTAATGAGCCAGTTAATATCTGTAATGATAGTGCCTATACAGTAGGAGTTGCAATGCACATTGAAACAGCCCCCTTTGGATATACTCAGTCAGATTTGTTATTTCCTTTATTCCATACCTTACAAAAAACTATTATCTGTGTCAGTATCCCTGTCTTATTGGACCCATCAGAGCTCACTCCAAACTTCCAGGCCCTTTAACAACAGACAACACAATGACTCATCCTCTTATTGCAGCTTGTCAGCAGTTGTCTCCTTATGAGTGTGCTCAAGCCTCTGATACTTTATACCATCAGAATGCTCTCACTTTATGCAAGAAATATCATACACCCAAGAACAAATTCATTAAACTGTTTGCCAGTGTTGTCATTGTGTAGTACACACTCCAGTTTTACCTGCTGGGGTTCATCACTGTGGTTTTCAGCCAAACCAGTTGTGGCAGATTGATGTAACTCACATCCCTGAATTTGTCAAACAGTGTTATGTTCATTTTAGTATCAATACTTGTTCTGGTTTTGTTTTTGCCATCCCTGGAACAGGAGAAAATACACATCGAGTTATTTCTCACTTTTTAGCTGCTTTTTAGTGCCGGGCTGTCCTCTACAAATTAAAACTGATAATACTCTAGCTTATAATGGTTCCTCATTTTTGACAGTTTTGTGATTAATATCACATTGATAACTGAATAGGTATCCCTTATAATCCCCAAGGCTAGGCCATTGTAGAACAAGATCATTTGTCCCTTAAATTATAATTGTGTGGGGGTAGATAGAACCCCACAAAATTTTTTGAATCATGCTATTTTTAATTTTTTTAAATTGTGATGCTGAGATTTGCACTGCTGCTGACCAACATATGGCTCCCATTACAGTAAGCCCATCAGGCTTAGTCGGGTGGAGAGAATTACAAACAGGACAATGGAATGGACCAGATCCAGTGATAATGTGGGGGTAGAGGCCAAGCTTGTGTCTTTCCAGAAGGTGCAGTTCTTCCTATCTGTGTACCTGAGTATGCCATTTGTCATCACCATGGATCTCAAGCCATAATTCAAACAACTGAAGAAATTGATGTATCAGGCTAAGCAGATAGTCAAACGGCAGGGAGGAACTAAATCTCAAGCCACCATGTTTGTAGCCATGCTGGCTTTATTGAGCTGTCAGATAAGTAGGGTTCATGGGGAAACTTATTGGACTTATTTTCCTGATGTACCTTTAGTGCATCCAGCTGTGTGTACTGGAGAATCCATTCCAGTATTTACTAATGATACACACATGATGGGAGATTTTTCAGATAAATATATCATATCTGCTCATACAATTTGTTTTAATTATACTGGATATAATAGGAGTCTACCTCTAGGTTGGTCTTATAATGAAAATGCTGGCTAAAAAAAAAAAAGTTGCCCCAAAGTGCGGGAAAAACAGCTTATGGGGTAGCCAGGGGAACCAATATCACTAGCCCCAGGATTTGAAATTGTATGTCCAAACAGTTACAAAAATGAGACACCCTAATATTTCCCACAGAACATTCACCAATACCTTACAGCCCTAATCAAACTACAACAGAATTGGGTGCCTTTCGCAAATGGGTCGAGTGTGCCAATATTTTGCCAGTGCAACATAATGTCTCTGGCAATAGTGGATATATTCTGGAATGGTCTTGCAGAATTGATGAGACTTACCTACATAAGGAATTTGTGACTCCTGGAGAATTTGTTAGTAATATTCTGACCTTCAGAGGTAGTGGGACACTAAAAGATCTGTGGTGTTTGATAGCTGCCTTACATTTCATCAATTATACTAGCAGTTCCCTATCTGATCTTGTAGACAGGATCTGTAAAGTGGTTCTCTGCTATGGCATGTGGGCCTGTGTACAATCCCCTTGTTTTAATTTCTGAAAATGTAAAAGTAAATAGAACTGGAGAAAAGTACCATATAACTCGTCAAAGTTACAATCTGACTAACTGCATTACTAAGTATAATAGAGGACAAGGAGCGCTGTATTACTCCAGCCCTCCTTTGTTTTAATCCCAGCTAACACTTCAGAGCCCTGGTATTCTGATGCTGGAGTTCAAGTCTTACAACAGATTCCTATCCAGCTAAATACATTGGCTTGCTCTTGGTCTTATTAAATTTGGAGTATTCACTTTGATATCTGTTTTGGTCTCTGCCATGACATTTGCCACAGCCTTTTCCAAAAGCATTCAAAATACTCATTTTCTTAATGATTTGTCTCAAAATATTTCCAAAGCCCTACAGAATCAGGTAAGCATTAGTGACAAGACAGAATCTAAAGTAAATGCCCTGGAAGCTATGGTCATAAATATTGCAAATAAGTGTGCCACTCTTAAATTCAGACTGTGGCTGTGTTTCCATGATGGCTACAAATTTGTTTGTGTTACAGTGGCAAGATGTAATGCTTCTCAGTGTGATTGGGAGAAAGTTGAAAATCATTTAATGGGCGTTTGGCAGAGAAATAATGACAGTCTGTACCTTAGTAAGTTACATCATCACATCCAGGATATTCAAGAGAGCAGGAATAATCTTGTGGATTCTTCATGGCTTGATGAACAAATATGTGATGATTTAAATGGTTTTTTAATCCTTGAAATATGTTAAAATTACAATATGGTACATTTTTAGAATTATATGTTTGCTACTAATACTTTTTTGTATTATAAATAGGATGCCACATTTTTTGAGAAGAAATCCGATAACTCCAAGTAATAGCTTATCAGTGCACTTAAAAAATGAGGAGATATTGGGAGCAGTGATTACAATTATCTTCTCTGATTCTCTGGTGATAGGAGCATGCCCAAGGTAGAAAGTCCTGGTGCAAAGGCACAGTTGAGACTTCCCAGTTGCTATGGTTCTGTGCTTGCTATGGGACTATCAGTTTTGGCCATGAATTTGGATGCCACCTCCTGGAGGTAGAGAATTATGAGTACAAAAAGGATAATTACAATTGCCTGCCCAGAACTTCAAACTTGGTATTGTATACTTTAAAGAAGACTTCTCACAAAAAATCCTTTTGATGTTAAAACCAATATAATATATGTGCTGAGCTAGTTCTAGGTCATTACATCTCCTTCAGAGTGTAATGAACCACCTGGTCTTAGCTTTTTCTCTATGTGTGTTGTTT
Source organism: Marmota marmota marmota (assembly GCF_001458135.2). Classification (NCBI taxonomy): domain Eukaryota; kingdom Metazoa; phylum Chordata; class Mammalia; order Rodentia; family Sciuridae; genus Marmota; species Marmota marmota. The sequence goes on along the minus strand of NW_026000211.1, from coordinate 17,233,871 downwards.
GTCTTTCTAAACCCCCTTCCTCCCTTGCTGAGTTTCCAAATTAGTGGCCATGCAGGTCATGGCATGGAATGGCATCAAATTACATAGCAAAAGACATGATTAAAAGCATGAAGTATGAGCCAACAGAATGGGAGAAAATCTTTACCAACTACTCCTGTGCAAGATTAATATCCAAAATATGTTAAAAAAACAAGCTCAAAAAAACAGTCCAATCACTAATTGGGCAAAAGAACTAAGTAGACATCTCAAAAGAAGAAGCACAAATGTCCCAAAAATATATGAACAAATTTTCAACATAGCTGTCAATCAGGTTAATGAAAATCAATCCTACAATCAAGAATGACAGTTATAAAGAATACAATAAATATCAGTGAGGATGTGTTGGAAAAAAGTTTCTCTCATACATTGTTGGTTGGACTGCAAATTAGTATAGTCACTCTAGAAAGCAATATGCAGATTCCTCAACTAATAATGAAATCATCATGTGACCCTTCTATTTCACTCCTTGATCCTTACCTAAAGAAACTAAAAATTGCATACTATAGTGATGATATAGGTATAATTCACTATAACCAAGTTATGGAACAAGCCCAGTTGTCCATCAACAGATGAATGGAAAAATAAAGTGTGTAAATAAACAATGGAGTTTTATTTAGTCATTTTAAGAAGGATGAAATTATGGCATTTGCTGCTAAAAGGATACAACTGAAAAATGTCATGCTAAGTGAAATAAATCAGACTCAAAAAATCAAGGTATATATATATATATATATATATATATATATATATATATATATATATTTTTTTTTTTTTTGCATAAGTGGAAGCTAGAGCAAAGTAAGGAAAAAAAGGGGAGGTGGTCATTGGATCTTACAAGGATTAAAAGAAGATCAGAGTACTAGAAGAAGGAAATTGAGGGTGAAGGAGGAGGAGTATAAAAGAGGAAGAAATCCAGAATGAATTTTGATAAAATTATGCTGTATACATTGATTAAATATACCACAGTGAATTCCATATTTATGTATATCTATAAAGCACCAATTAAAATGAATAAATAAATAAATAAATGATTTGGAAAATAAAGACCTCAAAAAACCAATTAAACTTTCATTGTATTCAATTAATTTTCATTTTTCTATGTAATCTTTTACCTTTATTTTTAATTATTTATATCTTTAATCTTTAATTTATCTAGAATATATTTTATATAAGGTACGAAAAAATTAAAATTAAATAGCTTACCAATTGTACCAAGTGTCATTTATTAAATATGATATTCTTTTTAAGAATATCATATTAGCTGGGCATGGTGGTGCACAACTATAATCCCAGAGGCCCAGGAGGTTGAAGCAGGAGGATATTGAGTTAAAAATATAATAATATAATATTGTATTATAAATTAGCAAGTATTTAAGTAAAACTGATATATGGAGAACCTTTAAGTCTCTTTGGCACATAGTGAAATCTTAATAACTTCTAGCTATCATTTCTTTGAATTTTTATTACTAATAAATTTGCGGTTCTTTAAGGCAGTTAGGCATTGAATACACAGTGAAATAGACCATCTTCTGAAAATTTTGTAGATATTTGAATCTTGATATAGTTTTCTACAACTTCGTTAAAGTATAACTGATGTAGAATGAATTGAAATGAAGAGGTCTTATACATGGTATATCTATAATAATATTATAGTAAAATTACCACAATTGAGATAATGAATATATTTCACTATCAAAATGCTTTTTGTCACAATAGAAATACATTAATTTGCATTTTCCAGAAAAAAATATGTAATGCTTTATGTCACTATGTTCTGTTTCATTTTTGTTTTCTAGGAGGTGGGTTCTGGCTTCTTTTAGTTGACATAACTACTTTAGATTCATTCATGATATTAAGTATATCAATATTTCATTCCATTTTTATTGCTAAGCCAGCTTTTTATTGAATGGATATAACCACAAGTTATTTTTTTCTTTCCTGACTTCAGCTTTTATAATAAGTTTCTATTAACATTCATCTATAAGTCTGTTTCTATTTTTCTTATTTTTTCCTGCTTTTCAGGAATTACTGCCAGGCCCTGTACAATGTCTATAAGCTGCAGTTACATATATTTTGTAAAAATTTTTAATTATTTCAGGCAAAAGGGCAAATTCAATTTGTTATTCCATTTTGGCTCAAAATGTGTCAGTATCCCACATTATTTTCTTGACTAATTCTCCATTGATTTGCAGGTATGTGTCTCCGTCCTACCACAGGTTATGCTCCCTTCATACGGCAATACTTTTATTCTCCTTTGTCAATTATTCTTTAAGTTATATACAAAGTGTTTCTACTACTTAGCTAAAACTTAGCTGATACTTCATATGTTGATGGGATTAAACAATCCCAAATAAAATAACAGAAAACTTCACTAACAAGGGCTAAAAATACATAGAAAATTATTCTTTAACATAATTCACAGATTCAACAATACTATTTAAAACTCTAACATTAAATCTTTATGCTTCAATAGCACCATTACATTGAACATTGGTCTCTGGTCTTATCACCTCACAATTGCAATATGGTGCCTGTTCTATAGAATGTGTGTTCACTTCATCTCATGTACAGAGAGGATAAGCTAGAAAGAGGCAAGAAATAGAGGAGAACTTGATTACTGAATACTTGTAGTTTAAGAGAAACTATGTTACTAAATCCCTCAGTGTTCCATCTCTTTACCTCTCATTGTGCAAATCTAGTTCACATGGCCAACCCTAACAGTGTGGTGGGTAGAAGATGTCCCACATTTTAATTCTGGAGAGTAGAAGTTAAATTAATGGAAAAGGTTTGGGACATGTATTTGCATAGACACCTATCAGTGAAAATCCAAAGGGAAGAGCTAAATGTAAGTCACTGGAATGGGCAATTCTTTCTCATTTCTTTACAAATTCTAATGCAATATTTAGGCCTTGGGTGATTTACTAAACATATTTCATCTAAATATCTAACAAGTAGAAAAAAGAATCCCATAGGAAGTATCCGAGACAAATGCAGAATTAGCCTTTTCTTATGAACTTTTGAGCACACTATAAATATTACATATCATAGTAATATACTAATAAAAGTATAAAGAACCTTTTCCTAGTGAACATAACCTAATTTAATTCCCCAAATATTTGAAGGAAGAAAAAAATGAAGTGTAACATAACAAATGAAGAATGAGATATAGGATAGTATGGAAAAAGGAATGATTAAATTTGCTATCAGGTGAGGAAATTGAGCAATTTTTTTTTTTCAGAACAAGTAGCACTTAAGTGTATTTTGAGGATGACAGATGAACTAGACAGGATGTGGTGTTTCCACATGTACAGGTACAGAAGTGTAAACAAATGCTGCAAGCATTACTGTCTGCAAATAGAATATGTGTCGGAGAATAGTACATATATGTGAGGAGATCAGTCTAGAGAAGTAGCCATTGATGAGTTTTGGGAAGGTCTGAGAATGTATTCCATGGTAAATATTTAAGATGTTGATCAGTAAACATTTACGGTGAGGCAAAGGATTGGGGAATTTGTAAAGGAAAACAGGTGACTATTGTGAGAAATGATGATGCTTTAAACTAAATTTCTGATAGAAGTTGTATCAGTGGGAATACGATAGGATAGCTCTGCAGTTTACTTGAGAATTAAAACAGAATATAAAATATGGTGAATATATTAAAAACCTGAAAATATTTGAAGACATATTATATATGATGGTGAGGATTTTAATTTTCTTTCCTGGAAGTAAAAGCCTGAAATAAATGCATGTAAAAGTATTGGTTATGGCTAAGCAGTGATGTCATCCTGGAGAAACGAAATAAAACCATGGAGAAAGAAAGAAAGCCATTGTAATCATGACCCATTGATTTGGCTTTCCCTGGGGACAACTAGGCATCTGGTCCTTTAGAACCATCAAAGAAGCATTGTATAATATATCTTAAAAATGTGGTGGATGGAGACACATTCCCCATTGCTCAAGGTTAGCCCATGAATGGTTAACTCACTTCTATCTCTGGGCTGTGCATATATAGATACAAAATAGGCTGCTATAGCATTTCACATCAATCGAGATGGCTGGAGATGTGACACAAGATATTCTTCAGCAGGGAAACAGGGAAAGGTAATTTAAAGCTGGTTGAAAACTTCACAAAGGCTGAATAAGAGAAAGGTCAGTAAGACCAAGAGAATCTGAAGTGGTAATAAAAGGTGTCAAACTTAGTAAAGAAGAAAAGTGCACCCAATGCATATTGAATGTGAAAGCCTCAAAGAGTATCAAATTGACATGACAAACTAATATACATGTGTAATAAAATTGGAGTAGAGGAATATGTAGTTTTGTCATAGGCAGTGTGGCTGACATGCTGGCAGCTGAGTTGAAGATAGGAAGGAGGCCATGCAAGATAGTTTTCCTACTTTTCAAAGTTGGTGAGCTCTTTCTCTCTTTCACTAAAGTTTGTTATTTAGGCTTCTAAACAGTCTTTCTAAGGAAAAGGGGGGAAAAAGACTTTCAAATTATAAAATGTGCCCATGGAGACCTGTTTTCAGACACTATTTGGGATTCTTTTTACCAAAGAAAGTAATCTTCATAGCAGAACTCCAAGCTTAAAAGTTATTTCGCTTTTAGATTCATCTCTGAATGTTGCTATGCTAAAAGAAACTTTCACAAAACAAGAATAAAGCTTTTAAACTTCACACATAGCCACAGGGATACCTTCCTCATGCATAGCCACGGGGATATCCAGGGCTTTAATGCTCAGAAAAAAAAGACAGCAAATCCCTCTACCCATCATGCCACCTGGAGGACACTTATTCCACTCTTACACACACACACACACACCACACACATATGCACACACACACCCAGGATAATAGTCTGTAAAAGAGTTGACTAACAACTTAGAGATAATTTTTTCTTGATAGTAACAATTCAAATCACAGCAATGATTTGATACATTTTCAGACAACATTGAAACACATTTTCTCAAATTTTAGGTATTTACTCATTTAATGCATTCTTGAAACAAAGAGCCACAGAAAATTAAAATTTATAGGAAGTGTCTGGCTTAATTTCCTAATTGTATATGTTATTCAAAACCCAAGACCTTTAGGCAATTGAGTTACGGAATGAAGTTAATTATCTATTTAAGTTACCTATTTATCTATAAATTAAAATCAAGTATTCTCCAGCTTCTCTGTGCATTTGTATCTAAAGAAAATGAGTGTATGAAAACATCTCAAGCAGATAAAGCACAACAAGTGAGATAGTGGGTGATTTGAGGAATTTAAATTCAATGTAGCAACATTATAGTTTAAAGAAGTATGCAAAGATGAGACTAGAATAAACACGTCCAAATTATGGAGAATCTTTTAAGTCACATGATGGTGCTTTTAATGTCTCTTAAAGTCACTGGGAATCATGAAAAGGCTTTAATCAATCAATAAGATTGTTTTTAAATCATCATGATTTGGGATAATCAAGATATTGATTCATATTGGACTGGGGTTACAAACAGTAATTTAAGTGGGGAATCTTTTTTTATAAACATTATTTTTTATAACTTTATTTGTTTGTATTTTTTTAATGTGGTACTAAGGATCAGACTCAGTGCCTCACACATGCTAGGCAAGCATTCTACCAGTGAGCCACAACTCTAACCCCATCAAAGAGGAATCTTGAGGAGGGAGTTTTATGAAAAGAATCTGAAAGATTCCTTGAATAAAAATCATGTGAAATAGCCCCAGAAATAGAAAAAGTCCCTCAGAAATGTAACACAGATATGTTTATAATTGCATCCTCATCTTGAACATGTTTAATAATTTAATTACAACACTCATCCCAGATATCTTATATTGACTTCCATTTGTTCTAAGTGACCATGTGTTTTAGTCTTTCAGATATTGAGATTATTGAACCATTATTAGAGATCATTATTCTGTTAAAAATATACATGTGAGTGTAGTGTGAAACAATTCTGGTATTCTCCACCTGGAGTTAGTACAGACTCCATATGTTTTAATCATCCTTTTCACTGCTGTGGCTACCATACCTGACAAGAACAATTTTAGGGGAGGAAAAGTTTATTTAGGGGTTCAAGGTTTCAGAGATCTTAGTCTATAAACAGCCAGCCCTATTCCTCAGTACTTGGGGTGAGACAGAATGTCATGGTGGTTGTGTGTAGTGGAGGGAAGCATCTCACATGATGATCAGAAAGCAGAGAGGGAGACTAAGCTCAGTTCACCAAATATATACATACCCTAAAGACATGCCTATAATGATCTACCTTTTCTAGTTATACCCTATCTAACTATAGTTACCTCTCAGTTAATACCCATCAGGGATTAATTAATTCACTGATTGGCTAAGGTTTTGGTAACCCAATCATTTCAACTCTGAATGTTCTTGCATTTTCTCATATATGACCTTTTGGAGGACACCTGACACCTAAACCATAATAGAATATATTAAAAGACATAGTACTCACCCAAACTGCCTGTATTTCAGATGCTAACTGCATAAATGAATTTTCAAGACACAAACAATTTTGACCATAAATTCAGGTTTCCCATAAACTCCTCAGGTTTGCTAATTTTGCAGAATTATGACAGAATTCCATCTTTATTTTAAAGGAAAAGCATAAGACAAATAAAACTCTGCTAATATCAACTATTAGCAGAAACATAAAGTAGTCGGGATTTGCAATTGATGGCAGGAATAAGTACCTTAGAAAACAGTATGGCATTTCAACATAATTTCACTTATTATACCCAATAACTCCACTCCTAGAAATTATTCACTATTCCAGAATAATGGCTGATAATAAGCATCAGAATAGTTCTTTTACAGATATGGTATCCCCAAAAACTGAGAAGAGTTCAATAATTCAAGTTTATATTCTATTCTCTTCTATTCTATACATTTTATTTTCAGTCCATTTCATTCTATATTTGTATGTAATTGATCTTATATGGCAAAGGAAAAATTTTGTCTCAGAAGAATATGACCAACATTGCACAACACAATACTGGCAAAAATACCAAAAAAATCATATTTATTTATTTCATACACATTAGACAGTAACTATTTATACTGTGGTATAATGTCTTACATGTATTTAGGTGGTAACACTCTTAAATAATATGGCACAGTGATCATAAATATCCTGAGTGTTTTTGCCTAGTGACATAGAGTTATAAGTAATTGAGAATTATTCTAAGAGCTTTTAAGATACAAAGCTTTTTTCCCCTCAATTATGGTTTCAAGTGTATCCAATTTTTAGAAGTTTAGTATATTATTCTTGAATAAGAAAGGCCTCACAGGACTCATGTTACATTTTGCAATTAAAAAATTAGAAGTTCAAACATTGTGTCTGTAGTTTGAAAAATATTTTTTAAAGAACTGGTTTTGGATAACAAGTTTAGCAGATATTTTACTTAAGGAGAATAATTGGGTGTGTTTTTCAAAGATTCATCCTTCAGGAAATGTACTGCATGTTGCAATGAGTATATTTTTGTTCCTGAATATATTACAAACTTCAAGAATGTGGAGTTTTTTTCCTGAATTTTGTTTTATAGATATATGTAGTATCATCACTAGCAGCCCTATTTTCCAGGCAATGTTATATTTCAAATTTTTCATCCCCCTGGTTTAAAATGAAATAAACTGGCTTTTATGGAATTTGGAGTTTTACCAATGAACATTTATTCTAATCTTGTATCTTTATATGAGTTAAGAAATAAAATTATTTTGAGTAGAATATAAGTTTTTTTATATCGGAGCAGATGTTCATCATTTTCATTCTGGTAATTTCCCATTATTGACAGACTTTATTTGTGTGTTTCTCTTCCATAAAACTACAACAAATGCTACCAAAAAATATTTGATACATTTGCTCTAATTTTTACCAGTTACATAAGCAATGTTAAAATTGATTTAGATTTAAAGTTACAGGAAAAGGTGTTAGTTTTCATCGGTGTTATTCCTGAAGTAGTGCATATTTGTTCAACCCCAGGACTGCAAAAAACCCCCACCAAAACAAAACAAAACGAAATCTTGCAGGACACAACGGACAGGGTTTAGAAATTTTATTACTCACATGCAGGGACAAAATGGAGGGCCACCCTGACCCACAAATTAGGGGAATATACAGGGTGGTAGCATGCTCACTGTGCAGATGGATTTCTTCACATTTCATATGTTTTATGGATGTTTTTTTTTTTCTTTTTCTTCTTTTTATTTTCACTTTATAACTAGGGTTTCTCTGCTTTGATACCCATCTAAAGACTGGAGATAAGGTAAGTGACCAGTTCCCCTTCTCCATTTTCTTTATTATCACATTTTTTGGAGTCCTTTTACTCTCACTATTTGGCATCTGAAATGACAAGCTTCTTAGGTGCCAATTCATGTTTTATCCCAGCACTCTATCCATTCAGTGGCTTGGAAGCTCCTTAATGTCCCTAACAATCTTAAATAACTTCAAACCTTCAGTGAAACGCTAATGACAATGTTGCAGAGGCAAATTACGTACATATCTCACAACAGCACCACAAAGAGCAAGAGCCTATCAACAGGCATGCTAAGGTAATTATGTTAGCAAGTTCATTCTGTCTCATTTGCAGGTTGGGCCCAGCAAATCCTTGTGCTGCAGTCATAGGGAGTTCTGAGCAAATCCAGTGGTCAGTCTGGTTAGCATGATATGCAACCATCATTCCCCAGTCCTGAAAAAGGCTACATATTGCTAACCTATGGAAAATATGGAAAATGTTTTGACAGGGACCTATAATGCCAAATCAGCTCCCAGAGTCAGTACAAGTTACTGTATAATCTAGTGTTAGTAAAGTAGCTTCTATAGTAGCCTTGCCTGGACTGGTATAACAGACCAATATTCACTTAAGTGTATAGAAAGAGGAAGACACTTCTGGAATATATACTGTCATAAATTGACAGGAAGTGGCCCTTGGGTGATGATACCAGAGGATAACACCTGAAATTTTGAGGGCCAAATTCCCAACACACTAGGCTTTACTTATAAATTTTGATGTTCTCCCTCATATTTAGGAGTCAGTACATCAAAATACTGGGAATTTGTTTACTTGTACAGTCCTTGACCAAATAATGCTTCCAGTACTGGATGTGATATCTTGAAAAACTGGCAAGAGGAAGTTGTTACCTGGGTGCTCCAGGCTGGCTTAAGAATTGTCCAGTAGCTGTGTCCTTTATTTGTAATCTTAATGCTGGTGGTAATGGGCCTGCTGCCATAGAAATGTCTGCAAGCTGCAGGCTGCTGATGTCTGGGTTTCTCACTGGATGTTCTAAGTGTCTCGGGCCAGCATAGAGTTATTCTCATTATTTAAGGCTTACTTCAACAGGTCATTTATTCTTTCAATTAATCCAGTTCCTGTTGGATTGTATGGCAGGTGGATAATCTATAATATGTTCTGATCTTGAGCGCATGGTGTATTTCATGACCTGTGAAATGAATTCCTTGTTTACTCTCAATTACCTGTGGTGTGCCATACAGAGCACTTAGTCAGATCAGCCCTTTAATAAGGACCCTTTGATTGACTGTCTGCCAAAGAAGTCTTGCATTAAGCTCATAATTGTATTCACCCAAGTCAAAGCATACTCAGCCACTTTTGATAATGGGTGAGGGTCAATACAGTCAATCTTCCATCACTGAAGAGAGATATAGCCTCCTTTCATATGTCCCTATGTGACATCCAGTGGTCCTTGGGTAGCATTGAGAGCAGGTAAGATGTTTCTGGCTTGCAGCAATATTTGACATCTTTATGGGTAGTCTTCATCAGGTCACAGTTGCCCACATAGGTTTTTGTCCTGCATGATTTAATCCACGATGTAGTCAAGTGGCAATTTCCTCTACTGGGCCTCTCTCCAGTTACCTTATTTTTGCTGGCTACATGCCCATGACTGGTGGTTCTCTTGTGATGAGCTCTGCAGAAAGAAGGGCAGCCTAAGTAGCACATAGTCATTTTTCCAACAATCTATAAAGCTCCTCTGTTCCCTTCTCTGTGACCAAAATCAAAGGGGGGTGTGATGTATTTTAATTTGCTGCTATAAATTCCATCCATACATGTCTGGAGTGACATAGATGGTAAGCTCAGCAGGTTTTCATGTGTTTAGTATCCCAAGGCTTTGTGCCTTTTTTACTGTTATTTGCCCTGATTAAATGCTGCAGTACATTGCTCAAGCTAGTCCCATAATTATTCATCCTATGCAAATTACATAGAAGTTTCATAACTAAGCTAGATGAGGAATGAAAGCCCTCCAATAACACAGTATTCCCAGAAGTCATTGTACTTGTTCTACTATGTTGGGAAGTGAAAATATGTGACTTTATATATTACAGCATGAGGTGTAAACTTTGTCTTACTCAAATAGACAACACCCACGAATTTCACTGATAAGCAAGAGCCTTGCACTTTGTTGAAGTTCATGGTCCATCTTCTCCTTTGCAAATGGTTTAAAAGCATGGGTACAGCCTTGGAGAGTACTGAAAAAGATTCAGAAGTATTAACATAATGAAAGGTTTTTATCAGCAAAAGTTGGGGCCAGGTTTCTAAATATTGTGGTACTTTATTATTGACACACAGTAGGACTATAGGGATATCTTTGAGGTAGCATGGTTAATGTCTGTTGTAATTCTTCCCACCTGAATGAAGGCAAAAAGTTCTTGATTCTCAGTAGCTATATGTATTCTAAAACAAAACAAAATAAAACATGTTAGAAAGGTTCAACACATAGTAATATGATCCCAATTGAACACTAAGAACTTCTAGAATGGTGATTATGTTAGGAGTGGTTGCTTGACATGGAGGGATCACCTTATTTAATTCTCTCTAATCCCCTGTCACACACCAAGTTTCATCCAGCTTTCTCACTGGCCACAGAGGTGAGTTGAAAGGACAAATTGTATTTAATTGGACAAATTATATTTACCTTAGCCAATTCATGAATGGTTTCTGTTATCTTTTGATGTCCAACAGGGAACTGATATTGTTGGGTGGCAGCTGTCTGCACTCAAGCAAAATGACTGAATCTTGTTTAGTATGCCCTCTTAATATTGTCTTTATTGACATATGCTTAATCTCCTGCCAATGTAGACAGAATTCTCCTATTATAGTTTGTAGAGATTTATCCCATACACTATTATAATGTATTCAAGAATGAGAGTTATGAACACTGGGTGGGAGGTAAATGTCAGGGCACCAAGCTGCAGCATGAGTATCATTGCTTGTATTATCATCGTTTTTACTTCATATCTATAAATAGCATTTAATCTACCTGAGAATTTGTCAGAACTACAACATGTCAAGACTCATTCAGATCCCATGTCTACCAGTGCTATTATTCTATGAATAGTTTTTAAAGACCAATGTATTACCAATTATATATATGGCCTCTTGTCCAGAGACATGGCTGAGATCCTTGAACCTCTACTCCCTAGTAGTCTTCCCACAACCCAGAGCCCAAATTCTCTTCCAAGGAAGCTGTGGTCTCTTCTTTCATGACATTTCCTAATAAGAGAGGTTTATCTTTATTTCCTTTTGGGGTAGAACTCCATTTTACCTTTCTCTCTCTCTCTCTCTCTCACACACACACACACATTCTCTCTCTCTCTCTCTCTCTCTCTCTCTCTCTCTCTCTCTCTCTCTCTCT
>NW_026000211.1:17196716-17222152 GCF_001458135.2 Marmota marmota marmota | reverse complement strand
ACTTCTCTCTCTCTCTCTCTCTACTCACACATCACACATCATCTCTCTCTCTCTCTCTCTCTCTCTCTCTCTCTCTCTCTCTCTCTCTCTCTTTATTGAGAGAGAATAGCTAAAATCTTTTGACCACTAGCAATTGCTTCTATATGCATACAAAAGGTGGCATTAGATGCTTACCTAGTTTCCTTGCTTCCACTCCTGCTATGATTAAGTTCACTCACAACCATGTACAAGCCACTGGAAGAGGTCCTTCCAGTTTGGACTGGGTTTTACAGACTCTGATTTTCTGCCACAATCTCCCCTAGAGCCGCTAATATTTATTCTTCTTTCTAGATTGGATATCCTATTAATGGTGGTAATATTGACACAGGGCACCACAAATAGATGGAGGGGATATGGGTAACATTGTATCCTTCATTCCATCAGTGAAAGTCATACAGTCTGGATCTGGGAAAGGTTATACATAAATAGCTTATTTCATTTCCACTTCCTACAAAAAGACCTGTAATTCTTTCACAAAGGCTATAATGCCTCTGGACATAGGGACATCTTCTGAATTTGGCTACGTATTGTAAGTGCCCAACGAAGCGACCAAGCAAATAATGATCCCACATTTTCATCAGCAGCACTGGAATAAAGCAGGATTGGCAGTCACAAAAGTCATTTCAGATAATTTTGTATAATTCAACATTATGCCATCTGCACCAGCATCCCACAAGTTGGGCAGTCTTGCTGGACTACTTTCTTTCCTTTTCTGTCTGAACTTGGGCCCAGTTACACCATTTCCATCAGGATATATAGTCTCATGATACAATGTAAATATGCTTCTGGAGTCAGGAGCAGATTTGGATGAATCCCCTCAGGTTACTGCTGGGTCTTTAACTTTGGGACCGATTACAGATCTGGCTTCCATTGTAGTTTCACCTTCTTGCTCAACTTCTGAGTCATTGGTGTGGATGGATTCTCTGTTTGAGTCCCACATCTGAGGATCCCAGTTTCCACTAGTCACCAACACCCTAGCATGAGCTCTGGGCCCAAAATATACCCACAGTTTATCACAATGTCATGCTGTAAACCGTAGGCATTTTTCTGTAAGTTCTAAACATCATGGCAGTATATCCTTGTTGTTAATCTGCACAAAACAGAATTTTCTTTCTAGTTTTAACTCTTTCTGTACTCTGCAGAGCTAAGCCTAAGTAGTTAAGTCTCGGTCTGTGTTAATTTTAATGCATACATCAGGGGCCTTGTCAACACTACAGTGAAATTCTTTGTTTCCATTTGCTTTTACCTGTTTACTTTGGATGCTGCTTCCAACATTTGGAACCTCCCTCTTTGCATTTTGGAGGTGCCCTGTACTCACAGAGTGGTATCCACTTCTCTAATACAGAAGCCACCTCAAATCACATCAAGGCTTATGGCCGGTGTGGGGTAATCCCTTGCACACCATGTGTCCTTCCCCACTTCAGAATCAACATTTTCTTTTTAGAATCTTGCTGACTAGACCAATTGTTCAGCCCAGAGCTTCCAAAATCTCCAGCATACAGTTTACCATTATATAAAACAAAAAGTTAGAACACTCAACAGAGAGGGTTTGGATATTTTATTACTTATGTGCTCCTCAGCAGTGGTAGGTCAGGGCAAAATGGAGGGTTACCTGGACCCACAGAATACACAGGGTAGGTTGCATGTAAACTGCACGGATGGATTTCTTCAAATATTGAGGTTGGTTGGTTGTTTGTTTTACTTGACCACCAAGGTTGTTCTGCTTTGATCCTCATCTTAAGATTGGAGACAAGGGAAGTGGCCAGTTTCCCTTCTCTGCTTCCTCTATTATCACTTCTTTAAAGTACTTTTTATCTCATTGTCAGGAAAAACAAGCTTCCTAGGTACTAATTAGTGTTCTCCTGAACGATGCTAAAGTGGAAATTTTTCCTCGTTCTGTGGTCCTTTGAGAGATGACCCTTTTAGAGAAATATTCCTGGCCTGGATGACCCAACCCCCCCCCTTTTTTTTACTGCCCAAGACCACAGCATAGCAAAGGTCACAGTGGTCATTCAGCAGGGACCCCAGATGTATAATGCTGAAATAATCTGATCATTAAAATAAATAATGATAATATATGATATTCATAAGGATTAAATAAATATTCATGCCTTGGTACTGTTATAAAATTTAACAAATATGTGTGAAAGAAAGGAAAAAAATCTCCATTTTTTTTGTGTGTGTGTCTATGTGTATATATGCCCAGACATCATAACCAACAGGAGATAAGATCAGCACCTGTTATCCTTGATTTTATGTCCTGGAATAGTACAACATGTTTCTATCCTAGACTTAGAGATATATCCCAGAGACTCTGGCTCCTGTTATGGGAGAATGGTATTGAGAAATTGAGACTGTGAACTAGGTATGTTTGTTGCTGCTGCAGCCCACTGATTCTAGGCCCTTTCACAGAATAATAAAGATATGAGTATACATGTGCACATAACTAGTTCAACCAGTAATTCCTACTGGTATCTCTGACTCTAATCCAGTGCTGCATAATTCATTCTAGCATCCCACTCTTGATTTCTTGTAAACTCTTTCTCTCACAGATAGAAAACTAGCTTCCATTATCCACAGTACATTTGCTTATCTAATCAATCCTAGGAATACATTTAAAGTAGTTTCAGGATTGCTGACTTGTATCCCTGTTGAGAAACAAATTTACTAACTAGAGAACAGTGTTCATATTCAGTGGATCTGTTTTTTTAGCTTTATAATACCTCGTCAAACTCAACTTTCCAAAGTTACTTAATTCAATTGTGTTTTCTCACTCTATGTGGAAGTTCTGTTATATGGAATACAGTTATAATCATTTGTCACTGTGTACATTCTATCACAGGATTACCTCTAACCTCTGTTGATCTTCTGTATGCAACAAAGTTAACTTTGTGTTAATCTTGAGTAGAAGACATGTAAGTATGCTCACAATGTACTAGTTGAAAATCAAATCAAATTAAAAGGATAAAGAATAAAAAACATTAAATTGACTAGAAAAATGAACAGAATTAACCCATATATATATAGAATTACAGGAAAATCTCACTATCACATGAAAAATGAATTAATGTTAGACGTATGCTCTTACTAGAACAACTAACCATGATTTTTACATAATTTTTGGTAGTATTACCAGTAAAGATTTCTATAATTATTTTTCTTACATTTTAAGGTAGAATACATGAGTTAGTTAAATGCAGTGGTATTTTCAGGAACCAAATTTTCACTGTGGCAATAAGAAAGTAAACATATGAAAAAGCAGAAATAGAGGAATCTTATTATGCTAAATTGGAATTGGAGAAATCATTGTGAAGCCATGATGATTTATAAAATGTCTTTTAAAAAAAAATATATTTATTTTTTTAGTTGTACACAAAAACTTTATTTTGTTTATTTATTTTTATGTGGTGCTGAGGATCGAGCCCAGGGCCACGCACGTGCTAGGCGAGCGCTCTACCACTGAGCCACAACCTCAGCCCTAAAATGTCTTTTTAAATATTTATAAAATATATAATGAGAGCAACTAAGAACAGAGCAGGGAGGAAGAGCAGGAAGAAAAGATTAACATTAAACAGATACATGAGGTGGGATGGAAAGGGAGAGAAAAGGGAAATTGCATGGTAATGGAGGGAGACCCTCATTGTTATACAAAATTACATATAAGAGGTTGTGAGGGGAATGGGAAAATAAACAAGGAGAGATATGAATTACAGTGGATGGGGTAGAGAGAGAAGATGGGAGGGGAGGGAGGGGGGATGGTAGAGGATAGGAAAGGTAGCAGAATACAACAGTTACTAATAGGGCATTATGTAAAAATGTGGATGTGTAACCGATGTGATTCTGCAATCTGTATTTGGGGTAAAATTGGGAGTTCATAACCGACTTGAATCTAATGTATGAAATATGATATGTCAAGAGCTTTATAATGTTTTGAACAACGAATAAAAAATAAATAAAAAAAATAAAAAATAAAAAAAATATTATTGTGATGGTATTCACTGAATGAAACTAGAAGAAATTATATAGCAGAAGCAACAAGCAAACTTTGCCCAGACAATGTGGGCAGGTTTGCCCACAAAAGGAAAAATGTTCTCCTGATATCACAGGAGGACAAACGAACAGACATCCTTCTGATGTCACATATCACACAGTGGAAAGTACATCCCATCACCTTTATAATTGCCTTTGAAAAATTTGAATTTTTTTCTGAACTTCTTCATGTGAAAATAATCCAACAAATTGATATTTTATTATTTCTTTAGAGAAATTATACAGGCTTCTCAAAATTTAAAAAAAGTTATAAAAGCTAGGATTGTTTTGAGATTGGAAATTGTTATAATAAGATTAATACATCTGTGGATTAATGAAATAAAATATGTAATGGTTATATTTGGGATATGTGTATGTTGACTCAATATTAGATCATGTTGTTGTTTTAATGTTTAAATTTCTAGGAAAGGAAAATATCATTGTGGTGTTATAAAAGAATATCATCATTCCTAGATGTTACATGAATGTGTTTAAGAATAAAATGCCCTTGTGTCTTAGGTAATTTTCTGTTGCTATGACAGATCACCCGACACTGGGTGATTCATAAAGAAAAGAAGCTGATTTAGCTCACAGTTTCAGCAGGTAGAAGTCCAAGATCAGGGAATTGCATCTGTTTGGCTTCTGGTGAGTGTCTAGGACAGCTCCATGCTTGGTGGAAAAAATGGCAGGGTAAGAGGACATGAGCAAAAAGCAGAGGTATCAAAGGAGTAATCTTGCTTTATAAACCCTGCTCTTCTTGTACCTAATCCAATCCCATGAGGAAGCAGTCATCCATTCATGAGGACCCTGCCCCCATGACAAAACACCCTCCATATCTTCCACCTCCCAACACTGAGGTAATGAGGAATTAAGCCTCTATATTATTCCAGCTGAGACAAACCAGAGCAAAAATTTTCTGGATGTTTCATGGAACTCATCTTCAAATGTTGTGGTCAAATATATAAACAAAAGGTGAATGTAAATGGAGGTTATACATGTATTATTTCATGTTTTCTGTGTGCTTGAATTTTTTTTTTTTAATTTTCCTACTGAGTTTTTAGCCAGCTTATTCACTGGTATGACCAAAAGACCTGATAAGAACAATTTTAGAGAGGAAAAGTTAATTTTGACACTTATGGTTTCAGAAGTCTCAGTCCAGAGACAGCCAGCTCCACTCTTTGGAGCTTGAAGCAAGGCTGAATTTCAGGGGTAAACACTATGACAGAAGGAAGCAGGTCAGGACAGACCACCAAGAAGCAAAGAGAGAGCTCTCCTTAACAAAGACAAAATATACCCCCAAAAGTATGCCCCCAGGAACCCACTTAATCCAGCCACACCCTACCTGCCTATAGTTACCACTCAGTTAATCTCTATCAGAGGATTAATTCACAAATTAGGTTAATTATATCATAACCCAATCATTTCACCTCTAACCTTCTTGCATTGTCTAAACATTCTAGGGGACACATATCTAAACCATGACATTTGGAAGATGTTTCATCTCTCAAGATTAAATATAAAATTTGGTTGAAATAGCTGAAACAGATGACCAAACATTGATAATTGTCAAAGAAGTCTGATGTTTGTTTTTTTATAATATCATTCTCTTTAATTTCATGTGTATTTGAAATTTTCCAAGAAAAAAATTATGATAGTTATATAATAGTATATATGCCATATAAATCCTTATAAACTAAGTTTAAAATGGTGATTGCAAGCATATAGTGGTTGAAGAAATAAAGCATAAATGTGAGAAGTTCTCATCAGTCAGTGTCATGTACAGCAGATAAATCATAATCAGAAGATGAAGAAACATCTTAAACAACTTGCCTCAAAGCCTAAACCAAATGTATTACCAGATATGTTAAAGAACTAAAAGTAAAAAAAAAAAAAAACAAATGGAATCAAAATTTAGGTATATAAAGACTTGTTCTCAAATTAGCGGGGGTGGGTGGGCTATTTTAAGCAGAAGACCCTGATATAGAGAAAGAAAAATAAGAAGAGAAATAGAAACTATGACTTCTGTACACATCAGAATATAAATGTGCACATCAGAAACATGATAATAACTAAATTGAAAACATGATAAACTAAAATTTAATTCTTAGCTCAAAAGAGCCCCAGAAATAAATCATACAAGTAATCTTCTAAGAGAATAATGAGCAAGAGACAGTTAAAGATTATTTACCAAATAAGAAAACAACTAGTTAATAAAATTTAAGTTTGCCTAAATCATATACAAAAGATGTTCCTATTAGAGAAAATAAGTGATTCTAAAATCTACTTCTACCTATTAGAATATAATTTGTTATTATTATACCTAATATTAATCAAGGTAGATTGATATAATTACCAATATATTGAATTTAGCAATTTTCTAAAGACAATTTAAATATAACTAAAGATATTTTAAATGTTCATGTATTTAAGCTCTAAAAATATATCATAATGATATATTGTCTAAAGTCAAACATATTGCTTATAATTTAAAAATAGAGCATGTTCATTTTCAGAAAAATGGTTTCATGAATTTTGATATATCTATTAAATCAAGCCACATGGAAATCTAAAATGAAGAGAAACTCATGATATTTAAGACATACAGTTAAATAAGCAATGAAAAAAGAGCATTTATTCATATATTATATAAATATAGATTATGAAAATAAATACATGACAAAATTAGATGACTAAACAAAATAGTATCTAGAGTAACTATTTACTTTAGAAAAAAATTTATGATTATGCATTTATTTTTATTTTCCAATGAAAATGTTTTCACATAATAAAATTTAAAGCAACACCATTTTGAGTACATAATAAATAAAAAAAAAAATTTCACATAATAAATTTAAAGCAACACCATTTTGAACACAACCAGAAATAAAAGTATATGCCACAATTTTCTCAATAAAGTAAGTTCACATCAGCAATGAGTAAATGAACATGATCATATATTAAATGTAATGTTAAACATATTAAAGCATAGAATGGGATGCATCATGGAACAGAAATAGCCTCATGAAGGCCCCATTCAGAACAGATGTCTTTGCTACATATTTTGGAGATTGTTTGATAGATTGCTGGCATCCCTAAAATAACAGCAACAATAGCAACAACCACACCAGTTGTTAAAAGAAGATTGGATTCGCACTATAGAATAAAGAATATATATATAAAACTTATTCAAATTGTCATGTACCCAAATCAAACTGGGTTATTTATCAAATTTTCTTCCTAAAGAAATCATTTAGACATTTAGCTAAATGTTGCCATGAAAAATACCTTTGCCTAGCCTTTTCAAACTTTCTCTATGGTACTTTTCTATGGCATTTCGTGATCCTTTTCTGTGTCCCACCTCAGTAAAAGACCCTGGCCATCGATCCAAGCCACTTTGACACTGGAGAGGTCACTTTCTGTGTCAGTACTGATTGATAACGTTTTGCAGAGAAGCATCTGTCACTGTCTGCTTTTTTTTTTTTTTTTTAAGTTGGGACTTTAAAGAAATGAGTACATCAGTTGAATCACTTCTGTCTTAGTTGTTTCTGGTTTTAATTATTGTTGCGTGGACCCCTGTGTATATGGGACTATGAAGATATGAACTTCTCTACTAGGCAAAACAACTGCTTTCAAGGTCCCTTCTCTCCCTCTCAATTGCTGCACTGGGAGGAGTTTCATCAATTTTTCCGACATTTAGAGGAAAATAAAAACTCCTGATCAGAGTTCTACAGTGTCTCTTCAGATCCCCCAATGCCTTTTAGACTACAATTACTTCTTTGTGATTCTTTCAAATGTCTCCTAATAGCAGCAGGCTTGGTTGAAACTGTCCACTTTTGGCCCATTGGGTTTTTACTTTTTTAACTGCAAACGTATAAAAGCAGAAGATAAGAGAATGTGTATTGATTGCAGTTATCTAAAAATGTATGTTTAGACCTTTTGTGTCATGTGGCTGGTAATACCTGATAGAGCTTCCTTCAAATCCCAAGTATAAAAAGTAGAAAGTGAAAATAACCGTGGGCAAAACACATCACTTATCAATATCACTTTAATAATGTTAATGCAGAGAAAAATAATCTTAATGTAATACACAGAAATTCTCAACAAATGCTAGCAAGCCAAATCCAGTAACGTACAAAAAGAACTATACAGTCTGGGCAAGTAGGATTTATCCCAGGGATGCAATAGTGACACATGAATGCTTTCCTCCCTAATACTAGGAACAAGACTAGAAGTTCACTCTCACTAACTCTATTTAACGTTGTGCTGGAACATCTAACAAGGGCTAGGAAAGAAGAAAAGGAAATAAAAGACTTAAATGTAAAAGATGAAAATACTATACAGTTAAGAATTAAACCTTTACCCAATCCAGTTTGGGTCTTTGCTCTAGGATCCTGGTAAGTAATCTGTATACACTGGAAATATCAAAATAGGAGTCCCTTTGTTTGGGTGGGGTCCTTGATCAAACCATGCAGTGATAATGTGACTCATACTGGGGCTTCATTGGGTCAAATGTTTTTTGCTGAAACTCCTGAAAGACTAGAACTAAGAGTAGCCATGTGGGCAGCCATTGTGTCTGAGGGAAAACCCATAAATACTCTTGGTATTAAAGCTAGTGGGAGCTTCCGTGATTTGCAATATTTTGTATATATTGTCACACATCAGTGCCAAGGGAGTAACCCTGTCCTGACTCCGTGTGTTAGTACATTTAAAACTCTTACATTTGGAGCCCCTCCTGGACTCTGCTCTAAATCCTTCTACCCTTGACTGATTTTAATTTGTATCCTTTAGGCATAATTAAACATAATCATGACAACTTTCCTTCAGTTCTGCACAGGCTTCTAGCAACTTATTAAACTTGAGTTGTATACTTTGTGTGAATCACATGGTTTATGAATTACATTAATAAAACTATTTAAAAAATTTTTAAAAAGAGACAGGCTCCCCACTTCTGATAGGATTTATCTTAAAGTTTCCAGTCTAGTCTCATCCTTGAAAGATAGAAGTCAAGACCCAAGAGCTAGGACTCATGACTCCTGTACAGGCTCATATCTAGTTTCCTAGATCCAATCAGAATTCTAATGCAGGAAGACGGATCCAGAGCAATGGATGACACATACAAATCTCACATCCAGTCAGTGACAGAACCAGAACTAGAGCCCAAATACCTCAAATCCAGCTCTGGTAGTTTCTAAATAAGCAAATGAACATAGGGACCTACTTTTAGAAAATTTTATATTACTGCTCTGCTCCCAGGGGAGGGTTTTACACAAAAAGTGCATCTTTCCTGTGAAACAAAAATATGTCTGATCCTATACATATTATGAGAGAAAAATGACTAGACAAATATACACCAGACTGACAGTGGATAGATCTAGAGAGGGAAATGGGAGCAAGGGGTTACAGATATAATTTTTTTCTTTCCATCCCCTTGTAAATTTGAATTTACTAAAACAAATGCATAATGCTTTTATTAGTTGAACATATTTAAGTAAAATATTTTTAAACATTAAAAAAGAGGACAAAAGAGTTTTGTTTTGAAGGTATAATAATATTTCTCAATGATATTATTTCCATCCAATATACACAAGTTTTCAGAATCTCCAAGGCCTCCAGAATTACATATACTTATATTTGTTTTGAAAAATATTACTAGACAGTATAATCCAAGAAATCTAAAGTGGAATTAAGAGTTCAAATTTAAGAGTTTAAAAATAGAAATTTGTATGAGAAAACGGGGGTGATCATTGAGAATCATGCAATATTAATTGAAATGATTCTTTTAATAATAATTTTTCCTTGAAGAGTTCATAGGTGACAGCTTTCCAATCATTTCCATATGATAACACCCCCACATCCTATACTCTAACCCATGCTAATGCGTTAACTTAATCCTCATGGTTGTTCCACTACTGATCTGAGTCATTGTTTTTGACTTCATTTTCCTCACTTCATACCCACTAAAGTAGCAAATTATAGTCATTTCATTTTTATCTAACTGCCAAAAAATGTTTTTAACTTTTCAATTTTCTCTACTCCGTAATCCATTTTTCAAAATAGTCAGATATCTTTTTTGAAAAAATGCCGCAGTCTCGCTGGGCACAAAATAACCGAGCCACCACAAAAACTTGTAGATTCAACAGCAACTCTTTATTCCCGAACTCTCACCGACACTCTACATGCACGTTCTGGGAAAAATACACTCCCTCCACCGGGCTCTGTGTACCAATTCTCCCAGAACCCCTCAAGAACTCAATGGGAACTCAAGGAGTGGGCGCCTGAGGCAACAGGATATGTCCTAATCCCAGCAGGATCCGTCCTAAACCTGGAGCCACCCTAATCCCTGAGCAGGGTCACCTTTCAACCCAAAAATGCCATGCATCATTCCTACTTGGCTATGGCTCTCAGCAAAAAAGTAAAGTATTTTTTTTCTTTTTGCTTAATATCCTGCAGTCTTTTCTCCTTATGGAATGTATTCAAGGACTTTTACTGTCCCCTCCTCCCTGGCTCAGTGTGGCCCTCTTGGCCTTCTTTCTGGGTACTAAGAACTAAGCTGTTTTGTTTGTCAGTATTTTTTAAGTTGATTTTTCTTTATCTTTTATTTTCTGCTTTCCATTGGAACTTAAGTGCCAATGCTTACTTCTTTGGACAATCTATTCAATATCTCCCTTCTCCTATTATTTTCTTGTCATAGAATACATAGCCATTGAGGCCCTACTCTGTGCCAAACACTGTTTCAATCATTTTAAATTCATGCATACTATAATTTTGTTAGTTTTTTTAAATCACAATTCCTAATTATTACGTGTATTGTTTGTCTTGATTATTGACAGTCTCTTTGCCAAGACTCTGTTTCTTGTTCCATGCACTACTATCATATAGTACAATGCCCAGCCACATAATAGGCACTCAGGGAACATTCTTTCAATGAATGCACCATGTACTGGTCTTATAAATACAACTTTTCTACATGCCATGCCATAAGCAATGTATAAAACCCTACTAGGAACAACCGTGACAGACAAGGTATCCTTCCAGAATTCATGCCAACATATATACTCCATTTAATATTTTATAATATTAAGTTCCTTATATAGATCTTCACCTCTTAATATTTGCTAATGCATTAATTTATTAATTCTTTCGACAAATAAACACAGAATGTCTGTTATTCGATAGTTACTATATTATGATACGAAGATTTAGTTTTAAATAAGAAAAATATGTTTTTTTATTCAAATGAAGTTTGTAATACACCATATAGATAATTATGATGAATTATATGGACATAATCTGTAAATGGAAAATGTCAGTGTTTTATTACAGCATATAGAACAAAATGTGATTCTGGCATAAGAAGTCACAATAGAACACTTGTTAGGCAGCTACACATTTAAGCTGAATATTAAGAAAAGTATTGACTTTCTCAAAATGCCAAGTGGCTCCAGGGAGAGACCAGGTTTTACCTCATTCTCTAGTTTATAAACTCATTCATTTTTCTGAATTCTTGATTCTATACAGTACTTTGATTTTAGGGATACTTTCAACTTTACCTCTGTGAGATTCATTCAATTATTTCTTCTAAACCCTACAACAATGCCAGAAGCTAACTTTATCTCCCATAAGAAGCAACTGAAGGTAAATTTAAGAAAAAGTAAGCTTGAAAGATGGGTTTTAAAATTGAGGGTGGTGGGGAGTGGAAGAGTCACGATTTTTGGAGGATCTGAGAGTTATATAAGAGGATGGCGGAATCTTTTGACAAACTTATATAGTTTTCTGAAAAGAACAGAGGATGGTGAGTTTTGGTATCAGTCTGATGTTGGCATAAAAATTTCAGGATCAATTTAATATAATAGCTAATAATGTGGAGTAGCTGAATAAGAAAGAATGACCATGTTAAAGAATATTTTTATGAGATAAACTTTTGAAAATGTTTACACTTCTGAGAAGGAGAAAAAGAATATCTATTTTAAAAAAAAACTTTTGGTAGTAAATCTATCAGTTTAAGCAACAGAGTACAGAGGTTTACTTCTCTATATTCTGCCTAAAGCTAACTTAAATGAACTTATATATATTTGAAGATGTCTTAACCTCTAAGTTACTCTGGCTTTTCAGAAAGAAGATAATATCCTAGAGAGAATTGATAGTATCAATAATGAAATTCAGTTTTTACCCTATCCAAAACTTTTTTATTAGTATATATTCATATTATAAATGGTTACATAATACACATATATATGTATGTATATGAAATACGTATATATGCTATTTGTAATATCACCTTGAAAAATTAATTTTAAAACATGCTGATGCTAAAATATAAGGTGAGAAAAGACAAAATAAAAAAATTTGTTAATTTGAAATATATGAATGTGGCAACCATTAGAATGCAATAATCAGAAATTAAAAGGATTTTACTAAACTAATATTATTATTTAATGTGTTTTTTTTCTTTTCAAGACCGAGTTGAGCACTAGTCTGACATTATAAACTAGACCATTACTCATTTAGACTCTAATATAAGGTGAAATTGTCCAAGACTATATGAAAATTATTGAAAAGCCATTACATAAGGTATCATCACCTATGATTGCTTAATTTATACATAATGTAGCATATCTCCAAATTATGTCACAAAATTTAATGATACAAATAATTGTGAATTTGTATATAAGTAGCAAGTTTATTATGAATAATAGGAATAGACGAATGTTCAGCAATTGGTAAAGTTATTTATATAAAATATCAGGCTTATAAATAAATTTGACATACTTCTCAAGTCTAAGTCTCCCAAATTTATGTTAGGTATTAGTTTACCATGGTGAGGATAAAGGAATATTTCCTTGGATAATTTTATGCAATAGATTTAATGAGTATAATCCAAAGGGAGTAATTTAAAATGTACTTATTAACATTGACCAATGTCTTCATCAGCAACATCCTTTAAAATGAATTCTATGGAGAGAATATGGGAAAGATCAAAGCTATTCTCCTATACATGTATAAAATGTGAAATAGTAAGACTCCCAATTTGAAAGCCTTATTCACACAATGTGTAAAAAAAATAACATGTCTTTCTTTTAGATAAAGGCTCACATCATTAAAATGCTTTTCAACCATAATGATCACTGGATTATATCTTTAAAAGTTCCTTCCTTTAAAGATGTGAGAACAGAACACAGAACAATCTGCTGGAACTCTGACATACACTAAGAGCTCTATTGCAGGTAAAGGTACATTCTAAGAACTTAGAAATGTGGGTTCCTCCTGCCTTTCTACTCGCTAGTGAGAAACAATAATTTAATTTTTAGTTGTATCTTTCTGTACTTTGTTACTTAATGAGCATAGTTATATGCAGTTACAGAACTTCAGAGAGAATTTTATAAATTAAATATTCCAATTCATTCTCCATACTGGGAATGATTTCAGTTGTAGATGAAGAATGTCTGTGTAACCAACATTCAGCATATAAATCCATTTTATTTATAAAAAGTCTTAGAGCAGACTAAAACATAAATCCCTGGTATTTCATAACTCTGGATCCTAGTTCTGCTTTCTGGAACAAATAATAAACATATTCTCTTTGGCAAAGCTTAGCTAGTACATATTTGAAGAGGATGATCACAAATGCCTCCGTCTTCTGCTTGCCATATTAAATATTGTGGGCCACTTCTGGTGTTCCTTATGTTACTTTATTTTCTAGCTTGTTAGTTTCATTAATTCTTGACTTCTCTTTTTTTAACATGCAAAGGATGTACTGTCCATTGTAATTATTACCTTTTTTGAGAATGGGACTATATTTTTAACTGGCAATTACGTTCACACTTTGAATTATAATTACTGATTTTCAACTAAAAACTCCGTATCATGATATGTTATAAATTATTCTGAAGTTAATTTTCTCAGGATGCATTCAAGTTATTGGTATTTTATAAAGAAACCAGGATTCTAAATTTCTGGAAGTGAGTTTTAAGCATCAATTGCTCCAAAAAATGCATAGAAATAAACATTATAAGGAATTCTTAAGAAGTCACATTGGCTATATGCAGTTGTAGAACTTCAGAGAGGATTTTATAAATTAAATATCTCTCCTCCAATGCAGATAAAATTACATTCTAAGCACTTAGAAATGTGGGTTCCTACTGCCCTTCTACTCACTAATGAGAAACAATAATTTTATTTTTAGTTATTTCTTTCTGTACTTTGTCTGTTAGGTTGTCTTGAATTTGTCATTAGGTTGACTTGAATTTTAACCCATCAATAGGAAAAGAGAGGAGTGTGTATAAATTCTTATTTGTAGTATGATTTAGAGGAGCTCATTATCAGTTTATTTATTTATAGGGAACAGGTTTATGGGTGAGTGCAGTTCAGTTTCAAACACACTGACCTCGAGTTGCTAGAAGATTGGCAGGTGTAGAGGCGGGACATGCAGTTGAAGAAAAAAATTAGACAGTAAATGGAAAAATAGGAAAAAGCTCAAAATTCAATATATGAGCATAATGAGATCTTAGGTTTAAGAGAAATTTTGCCCCTCTGTACATACAAATTTCAATTATCTGTATAGTATTTGGTGAATTGTTTATAAATTTGTCCTGTTAAAATGTATGAATTGTACTTCATTATTCATCATGGTCTGTTCAAAATTATTGAGTATAAATTTTAAAAATATATAAATTATCTGTATAGACATGTAATTTAAAGACATAAATAGAGATGATCTTTCCAAGAAAGTATATAAAGTGATAAGATTCAAAGAAGGCTTAGAATATGAATTAATGAAATCTTTTACTTTGGATTTAATGAAAGAAGAAACAGCCAGAGGGAGAGAAGAAGTTTAAGAGTGTGTCAGGAATTAGCTAGAGGCTCACACACATTTCCCCTATCTTTTCCAAACACTCTACTAGAATATGTTTTCTGAAGGGAGTTCTGGTTATATTGGGTCACGTTACTCATTTTGGGGCAATGGAAAGTTTTTTAGAATGAAAAAAGTCAGTATGTGATTTCCATACATGATCCTTACAGTTTCATTTTTCTAGTTTCTGAAGAAAATACCAAAGCAAAGATATGGAAGGATCTTGAATCCCTGGATATTCTCCTAGAGGAAAGTTGTTCAATTGAACATTCTATTCAGGAGCATCTACAAAAGTAAAAAATATATTTTCATACCATATTATAATTTTATTATATTTACATGAGGAAAAGTTTTTTTTTTCCTGTCAAACAACCACATGGATCATTCATTTTTATTAATAATTTTCACATCTTTTTATTTTAGGCTTTGGGTCAAATTTTCATTCCCTTTTATGCATGATGTTTTTTGGGGAATGTGGGCAGAGTACCAGGGATTGAATTCAGTGGCACTCAACCACTGAGCAATATCCCCAGATGTAGTTTGTATTTTATTTAGAGACAGGGTTTCACTGAGTTGCTTAGTGCCTCACTTTTGCTGAAGCTGGCTTTGAACTTATGATCCTCTTGCCTCAGCCCCTAGAGCCGCTGGGATTACAGGCATGCGCCACCACACCTGGTTTGCCTCATGATTTTTTACAGAACAGTAGATTGTATTAAGAATATTATACTGTAGCTGGGAGTACTGACACCACCTATAATCCCACTGACATGGAGATAGAAGCCAGAGGATTGCAATGTGAGGCCAGCCTCAGTAACTTAGAGAGACCCTGTCTCGAAATAAAAATTTAAAAATGGGCTGGAGATGTAGCTAATGGTAAAGCACCTCTGCGTTCAGTGCCCGGTAACAACAACAACATCAACAACAAATGAATATTGTCCTGTAGAGATTCTGGCCAGAGGCAGACAGCAAGTAGTGAGAATAATTTTAAAAAGTGGAAGGAATGATACAGGAAGTTACCTAAGGATAATGTGATTTATGAAATGTAGTTGGCTTATTTTATTTAAATGAAACTTAAACACAGGAAAGAATCTAAGGAAATAGACATTCGGAGTGGAAGAAAGAATAGTTAAATCAGTTCTAAGAAAATATATATGCAACAAGAGTACCGTAGTGTATATATATATTTTGGCAGCATAGCTTCAAAGGCAGAACTCTTTTGATTTGTCCCAAACCCATCACATTTTGAGTATGGTTGAAATTAGTTTAAATATAGCTACATAAAGCACACAGATGATATATATTTTCTAATATTACCTATAATGACATTTTAAGGTTTTCTTTAATTTGGCTGGAATTGCCCTATAGTAATTATAATGAATCAGAGTTAAGTTGGTTTGGCATCATTTGTTTAGTGAATACATATTTATCTTTTCCTGAATTTTATATTCTGGTCTCTCAAAGTGAATCAAGTAAATTCGTCTTTGGACGTTTTGTCTTCAGGGTCAGGATATCCATACATTTCTCTATTATTTAACTATCTGTATATGTGGATATATGTATTTGAACCTCTTGAGATCTGTACATTTAAAACCTGTTAAATATTGACCTTGTCATTGTTATTACTAGATCAAAAATATTTAGATTGTGTAATTGAGGGAAATGGGGACACTATAGAAAGGAGGAGATAACAAAATAATACATTTCACCCATTTAAACAGGTGCTGCAGTATTCTAATTGCTTATGAATATTATCATTATTCAAATTTGTACCAGTGTTTCACAAACCTCAAAAGAGATGCTGATAAAAGTGAAATCACCATATTCTCCTATGTTGAAGAAAGACATTTATGGAGAAATATCAGGGAACCACAAGCATAGCTTAAAAATACACTGCTCTCCTTTCCTTCCCTTTAAACTGGATTTATATTTTTGCTTATTTTCCTACTCTCCTTTATCGGGAAAAATGAAGGAACATACTTTTTTTTAAATCAGTGATTTCTCAGTTCTGAATCAAGCAATTTTTATAAGACTGAGCCTATTTTATTTTAGTTTGTGAAATACACAGAAAAATTATAATGCATTATAGCATTTTGCTGCTAGCATACAGATGATTAAAAGTTATATCTTTTCTGTATGTAATCCAGGAGATTGTTGTCGCAGATGTCCTAGAAACTTGACCAATAGAAGAAGAGCCTAAGTAGCATTTTATATCAATTATGTGAAAAACCCTGCCAATTATCTTCTCATATAATCCACATCAATAACTGAGAAGCACAAAAGATATAAACTCGAACCATCTGCTCTCACTACAGTAGGCTACTGAGAGCTTAGACAATAACTCACATAGTAAAATACTCCAATACATTTATCTGGGATCATGCTGTTTAAGTGGGATTTGTGATTAAAAATATTACCACTTTGGCCTATCCACTATTAGAAAATATGTTTTTCCCTTTTAGGAAAAGCATTGTCATCTCTGTTTTATTACAATAGTAAATTAAGAGAGCTACTGCCAGCTACCTATAAAGAACAAAAACTGCACTTCTACTTTATGCTTCACTGTAATTCTTTTTCCTGTTGATGTTAACAATACCCAGACTTTTAAAAAGAGAAAAGGAAAAAAAAATAGCCTCCATAAATTCATTGTTTTGACACCTGCACAGTTTTGAACCACGCTAAATGCCAAAATAAAGCTGTATCAAAACATAAAATGTTAACCATGCCTACATGACCCAAGAAAAGGAAGTATTTAAAGACTACAATCGGATAAGATAACAGATATTTAAAGATAATATAAGGAGACTTTTCTAAACATTAGCAACACAGAACTGGCAGTTGGAAAAACAGGAATGATTTTAAACCATGTTCTGATGAGAATACAGAGGACAGACAATTCTCTCCATTCTCCATTATTGCCCTTATCTTATATGCCACCATATCAGATCTGTCAAGCTATTTCTGTGTTCCCCAAGTTAATACCCAAACTCAGTAAATGACAATATTACACTCTTAATTCTCCTAAACATCCCCGTGTTTCATTTACAACTTCTCAAATCAGTTTGGGGATAAATTAGCATTTACAATTATAATTTTTACATATCTTAAACTAGATTCTACTTGTTTCTAGACTTCAATGATATAATTTTGCAATCATGGCTTGGAAATTATACTGCTTGATATATTTTGCCAATTGGTGATGCATTACTTTAGACTAAATTTTCTCCACTCTGTTACCAATGAAATTTACATTTTAATTGGAAAAAAACATGCTCTTGATGATAGATGGGGGTGGGGTAAAGAAATACAGCAGCTTAAATATTCAGAATATATATGTATTGTGCAATTACACAATAAGATAGTCACAAGTGTTTGAAGAGCAAAGCAAGATCTTTATGATTTGTGCATGAATACTCTTATTTGATTGTCAGTAAGTATATATAATTATGATATCATTAGAGTTCAGTATTCTCATTTACACATGAGGAAGCTGCCAAAAAAAGTAGTAAATGAGCTTGAATCAGACACACACACTTGAAAAAGAAATATAATTATAAAAATCTTTTAAGCCATAAGATTTCATGAACAATGGAGAAAATTCTGTCAAGCAATATTTCAATACACTTAAACTGAGGTTTAAAAATTCAGGTTGGAAACAAATTGAAGACATTATATTATTTGATCATTATTTTCATAGTAGGATGCTTTCCTTTGAAGTTAGAAATACAGTTTCTGACTGCTATATTTCCTACTCTATTTGGAAAAAGTGCATTGTATGAAAATATCTTTAACAACAACAGTATGCTAATAGATATCAAAATTCAAATAACTAAAGTGTTTGAAATTGATGAACTAAATCTATAGGTAGGTTTAAAGATACCCTCCCAGATTCCCACTCCCTTGTATATATGCTCTGTTGACTGTATATATGAACTGTAAATATGATGGAATAGCCACTCCCATAACATAATTAAGTGGCTTTGAAATATTTCATGACTCTGAAGATTATATATCACAGATAGGCCCACAAATCTCTCTTTTCTTTCTTTGTTTTTTTGGGGGGGCAGGATAGTGCTTTATAATTATGCTATATCCCCAGCACATTTTATTTCTCAAATTTTGAGACAGGGTTTCACTGAGATACTGACGGTCTTGCTAAGTTTCTGAGGCTATCCTCAAACTTGCCATCCTCCTGCCTCAGCCCCCTGAGTTGCTAGGATTATAGACAGCATCAGTGGTCTCAGGTATGCAAATAATTCTTATTTATAGATATGCAAATAAATTATCTCCTTGGAAGTCCAATTGACTTCCCCATCCTGTTTACAAACCTATTCCTTGCTCATTTATAATTAATTGGAATATTCCTGTACTCTATTTAAATTTGTGGTTCTTTGATTTCTCAATTGAGTTGAACTTAACTGTGTAGTTTCTTATTAATAATGACCTGATTCAAATCTTTGAATGTTATTATTTTTATCCATATGGAAGTTATTCCTTTTCATTATTTTATATTTTAGAGTTTTGAAAATCATCATTTAGTCCTGTGAGGAAACATCCCAAATTGAAAGATTTCAGACTGGAGTTGTAGCTCAGTGGTAGATTGCTTGTTCTGCATGTATGAGGTACTGGGTTTGATTCTCAGCATGGCATATAAATACATGAGTAAACTAAAGGTCCATCAATAACTAAAAATATATATTAAAACATTTTTAAAAATTGAAATAATTTAATAAAGACTATTAATTTTGTATTTTAAGTATATTACATATAAGGACTCAAAATTTCTGTCAGTCAGCATTCCTAGATATACTTATTTTATCTTTTTGCTAAAGTAGATTGATTCTACCAATGTACCTAATTCCTAATTCTGTAATTTTGAATTTGTAGTTTGAAATAAGAATATTATTAGTAGGATGAAGACTCCCACCAAATAGACACCTAACTTTAATCAGTATACTCTGCCCTTCCAGTGTTTCTCCTGCTATACACACACACACCCCAACACTTTCTATCTTTGGTGGTTTGAATAATGGCTGACCGAAGATATACACTTTCTACTCCCCAGAATAAGAATATGTTACCTTACATACTCCCTGAAATATGTGAATTTCTTGCCTTGTTTGCCAATATGATTAAGACTCTTGAAATGATATTATTTCATATGAAGATTTCCTTAGATTATCAAGTAAGTACAGTGCATCAGCAGTATTCTTACAAGAGAGAATCAGGAGGGTCTGAGTCAGAAATGGCAATATGAGTATCAAAATAGAGGGAGAACAGGATATTTGTAAATGGAAGCAGGTACTCGAGAAAGAGAGCAAGATTCTAAAATGCATCATTGTTGACTTTGGGATGAAAAAAGGGACCAATAGCCAAGGATTGCAGGAAACCTCTAGAAGCTGGATAAAGACAGGGAGCATATTATCTCATAAACAGACTTTATAAGGGACTGAGTTTTTTCAAACTATCTTAGACTTCTGACATCTGAAGTTATACCAGAATAAAGGTTTATGACACTAAATTTACATAAGCCTGGTACAGCAGCATCAAGAAACTAGTACTCAATTGAAAATGATTTGGGGTGTAGTTGCCACAGAAGACTCTTCTGCACTTAAATTTGTGATGGTAACATCAATGGTTCATATTTTTAAAAATTTACAATGTATAAGAATTTTAGTTAATAATCTTTACTGCTTGTTAATTAAGAGGAACTTCCTTGTCTTTTGCTAATCTATTCAACGTTCAAACTGTAGACTATACAATTCAATTTCCAATAAAATATAAGGTAAAGAATGGATTCTTTTGTATTTCTGCCCTTACTCAGAATCATTAGTAATGTGCAAACACAGAAAGTGTTTTTTAATAAGTGTTCTTTCATATTGAGTATTCCCAGTAACTTAAAACTGAGACATAAAAAAAGAATGTCCCACTTTGGGGCTTTCTTCAGTTATATGGTTATGTGCTCTATCAAAAAATTGAATACAAATAACTTTTTATGCCCTTATCATTCAGTGTAGAGAAGGAAAACCAGAACACAAATCAACAGTAGGCATATTTATATTGAATAAAACTGGAACCAGAAAATAAAATAGCAGAGAGTTCCACTACAAATTCAGCTGAAAAATAAAATGTGACTTTTATTTTTTCCAACTTCATGTACTTCATTGGGCACTTAAAGAACCTGTACAATGTAAAAATTAAAATATTTGTAATTCAAAGTTGTCCATAGAGAAACCATCTCATGATAAATTTAAACTTAAACCTTATAGATTTATATGAGACAGCTTATGAATAAACTACCTGTACGTTTCAATGACATCATAAATTAACTCTAACATTATCAGATTTTTAAAAAATCACCTCAGTATTGAAATATTAATATCATATGTATGTATGTTTAAATGTATATATCAAAGTGTTTGGATAATATCAAAGTGCTTTGATAATATTTTTATAATATAATTATATAAAGTGTTTTGGATAATATTTTTATAAATCAGAAGTTAGATATGTTTATTTCAATGTGTCCCTGCAGTTAAATAACTTGGTTAGAGCTGTGTGACATGGAATCTGATTCTCAGCTGGAAACTTTGGTATCCTATAATGAGGAGTCCCTCTGGTATTACATGTGTGACATAATTTTTAAAGGATGGCACTGTGTGTGTTCCACCTCATTATTATTTAAATAAGTTCATAAATATTTTACTTAGAATTCAAGAATAGAGGCTTTGCATCTGGATACTCTAATGGTATAGCTTTTCTATCAGATATAGAGTTATCAGATTATCATGAAATATGATAATGGCAGAACATTATACTAGAAAAAATGCTGAGGGCAATACAATAATGTATAAAGCCTATCAACTCAACGTATTTCCAATTGTTTGTAACAGTTCTATAGTGAATCCATGAAAGAGAGAAATGGCAAAGGAATTCAAACACAGAATGACTAGAGCTATAGACTAGAACCTTCTAGTAGTAAAATGTTATTAATTTAAGACATGCTCATGCAAAGCTAGATAAGTTAAGGACCTCCTAGGGATACTAACTTATCCTCATTTAATATATATAACATGTGTTATTTTAAATTACCAGTTAGGTTTCTAAATACATATTTTATTGTTTCAGCTGTATAATGCTGATGAAATAATGTTACCATGAGAACTGTAACTTTTCTTTTCTGACATACATGTTTAGATTTGTTACCTTGTTGCTACATTAGCATTGACTCTCTTTTCAAATATATTTCTTGTGCTACTGAAAGTGGAAAAGATATTAAAAAAAAAAAAAACATGCTGCATAGTGGAGATATGCATATTAAAAATGATATGGTTGAATTATAAAAATCTAGACTCAATAGCATTTCAAAAGAGGGCAACCATATTTTATTAAAATAACTTATCATTACTAATATAAACATTTCACACTGTTCATATCTTTTAACTTTACTTTATTGATATCAAATTAATATTTTGAAGTTTGTATAATTTATTCCCCATTTATATTTTATTCCTTAAATTTTAAGGAAATTTATATAATTTTTTCCCCATTTATATTTTATTCCTTTAAATTTCTAGATATACAAACTAGCACATATCAGCTGTGTCATTTTTGAAGTTAATGGATTTCAAATACTAGATTCTATTAGTATATATTAACATTAACTGTTTTTGCTTCCATTATCTATTATTTTAAATAAAATATGATGCAAGACATTGATTAAAATACTTCTTATGTAATAATAATTATTTAAATATATGAACATTTTAAACATATAGCAAGGAAAATAGGAGATAGGTATTAACATATATTCTGATTTCATTTAAGAATCAGGTTAGAATAAGTTTTAAAATTAAGTAATTTAGTAAATATATTTCTTTTGAGGTTTGATAATAAAAACAAAACATAATTTTTGATCTTTTGTGAGGCTGAAAGTCTTAAGTATGACTAACTACAAAATCATGTTTTATAAATATTTTCAAAGTAAGATAAATTTATATAAAGTATATTCAACCAATCCATGGATTCATACATGTATTTTAGATAATAATGTCCATCACATTCCACCATCATTGCTAACCTCCAGCCCCTTCCCTTCCTCTCCCACCCCTCTGCCCTATCTAGAGTTCCTCTATTTCTCCCATACTCCCCCCCATACCCCACTATGAGTCAGACTCCTTATATCAGAGAAAACATTTGAATTTTTATTTTTTAAATTGGCTAACTTCACTTAGCATCATCTTCTCCAACTCCATCCATTTACCTGAAATGCCATGATTTTATTCTCTTTTATTGCTGAGTAATATTCCATTGTGTATATATGCCACATTTTTTTTATCCATTCATCTACTGAAGGGCATCTAGGTTGGTTCCACAGTTTAGCTGTTGTGAATTGTGCTGCTGTAAACATTGATGTGGGTGTGTCTCTGTAGTATGCTATTTTTAAGTCCTTTGGGTATAGACCGAGGAGAGGAATAGCTGGGTCAAATGGTGGTTCCCAGTTTTCCAAAGAATCTCCATACTACTTTCCATATTGGCTGCACCAATTTGTAGCCCCACCAGCAGTGTATAAGTGTACCTATTTCCCCACATCCTCACCAACACTTATTGTTGTTTGTCTTCATAATAGCTACCATTCTGACTGGAATAATATGAATTATTAGAGTAGTTTTGATTTGCATTTCTCTAACTGCTAGAGATGATGAACATTTTTTCAAATATTTGTTGATTGATTATATATCCTATTCTGAGAAGTGTCTGTTCAGGTCCTTGGCCTATTTATTGATTGGGTTATTTGTTGTTGTTGTTGTTGTTGTTTTTGGTGTTTAGCTTTTTGAGTTCTTTATATACTCTGGAGATTAGTGCTCTATCTGATGGGTGAGGGGTAAAAATTTGCTCCCAAGTTTAGGCTCTCTGTTCACCTCACAGATTTCTTTTGCTGAGAAGAAACTTTTTTAGTTTGAATCCATCCCATTTATTGATTCTTGATTTTAATTCATGTGTGCTATGGGAGTCTTATTAAGGAAGTTGGGGCCTAATCTGACATGATAAAGATTAGAAGAAATGGCCATGAGGATGGAGCTCTGACAGAACCCAGAGATGTGCTTTTCCATATATGTATTCCATATGGTCCAAAAATACTTGACATATTTCCATGAACTGAGGTAACTAAAATCTATAATGTGAATAGAATTATTTCAGTATGGAGACAGAGATAAACAGCCCGATAGTAAACTTGAACATCAGGTTTCATCTGTGGGTGTCCCTCTCCAGGAGGGAAAGATGAACTGTCTACATGGATGGAATAAGTATGTTTGAAAAGAAAGTACCATTGCTGAATGGAAATTTATGTTTGGGGCTTCTGATGGAAAAGCATACTCCTGCAGAGAACACTAATTCATTTCTGACAGAGATTTCTTTTCATATTATGGGAATATAATGAACATTATTTGTTGATCAAATATTGTTCCATTAAGTGCATATTTTATTTTAAAATAACTCATGAATTTAAAAGTCTAAGGCTATATGAATTATAAAAGATAGTTACTTCTCCAAATATTTTACATATTCATAATGAATGTTTAAGACAGATATTAAAAGCAAAACATTAAGCCTGTATTACATCTTATGTCTACACAGTGTTTATGGAATTCCTTGTTTCCATTCTGCCTTATTTCTCTACAGTTTTACTCATCTCTCATTTCCTCTCCCCATTAAAGACACCAAATATATCACATCATCCTGAAACTCTTAACTGCCAAGGTACTACTAAAACCAATCACTCTACATGACATAGAAAGGGGCAGAATAGCATAGTAATTAAGAGAATAGTGTGGAACTAGTTTATTTGTTTATGTAATTGGAATTCTATTTTAACCAATATTTCTGAGTATTAAATTAATTGATAGGAATAACATACCTGAATGAAATCCAGCAGTACAAGAAATTTGAATAAGTTTTATTATAATAGTCATTACTGTTATTACATTTTCTACTTCTAGTAATATTATAGGCTATTACTGTAGTTTTAGGATGAACAAAGAAGGTTACTGTAAAGGCATATGTTATTGGCAGAATTCATTTAGAAATTAAACTCTTTTTATCTTGATTAGACTAAATATTTGAAACAAATGTTTGCATATGAGACGCAGCATGTCATAGAATATTCATTGGAATCACAGAAATACAAGATAAGACAAATAATTTATTCTTAATCTGAAAGGAGATGCATTTAAATTTATCTGCAGAAATTCAAGCAAATAGAAAGTATTAGGAGACAAGATGATGAGAAATAAATAAGTCACTCAAAGACTATGAGAGTCAGAACTATGGTGCTTCTATGGATGGTATTTTCCATATGATTACACACTTCACTATGGTACAATATATGAAATATGTGACATAGAAAGATGTTTCTATATAATGTGTAATGAACCTTATTATACTGATTTTATTTAAGTATAATATTAACATAAATATGGATATTTATTAACATAAATATATTAAGTACAATATTAACTAT